>NW_023367020.1:0-60794 GCF_902167145.1 Zea mays | reverse complement strand
TTTTGTCGAAATAGCCATGAACGACCATTTTCAATAATACCGAAGGCTAACACCTACGGATTTTTGACCAAGAAATGGTCTCCACCAGAAATCCAAGAATGTGATCTATGGCAAGGAAACATATGTGGGGTGAGGTGTATGAGCCTCTAGTCGATGATCAATGGCCACACAACCTCCATTTTTGTCGAAAATAGCCATGAACGACCATTTTCAATAATATCGAAGGCTAACACCTATGGATTTTTGACCAAGAAATGGTCTCCACCAGAAATCCAAGAATGTGATCTACGACAAGGAAACATATGTGGGGTGAGGTGTATGAGCCTCTGGTCGACGATCAATGGCCACACAACCCCCATTTTGCCGAAAATAGCCATGAATGACCATTTTCAATAATACCGAAGGCTAACACGTACGAGTTTTTAACCAAGAAATGGTTTCCACCAGAAATCCAAGAATGTAATCTATGGCAATGAAACATATGTGGGGTGAGGTTTATGATGCCTCTAGTCGATGATAAATGGCCACACAACCCCCATTTTTTATGAAAATAGCCATGAGCGACCTTGAAAATAGCCATGAGCGACCATTTTCAATAATACTAGAGGCTAACACCTACGGATTTTAGACCAAGAAATGGTCTCCACCAGAAATCCAAGAATGTGATCTATGGCAAGGAAACATATGTGGGGTGAGGTGTATGAGCGTCTGGTCGATGATCAATGGCCACACAACCCCCATTTTTGTCGAAAATAGCCATGAACGACCATTTTCAATAATACCGAAGGCTAACACCTACGGATTTTTGACCAAGAAATGGTCTCCACCAGAAATCCAAGAATGTGATCTATGGCAAGGAAACATATGTGGGGTGAGGTGTATGAGCCTCTGGTCGATGATCAATGGCCACACAACCTCCATTTTTGTCGAAAATAGCCATGAACGACCATTTTCAATAATATCGAAGGCTAACACCTACGGATTTTTGACCAAGAAATGGTCTCCACCAGAAATCCAAGAATGTGATCTACGACAAGGAAACATTTGTGGGGTGAGGTGTATGAGCCTCTGGTCGACGATCAATGGCCACACAACCCCCATTTTGCCGAAAATAGCCATGAATGACCATTTTCAATAATACCGAAGGCTAACACGTACGAGTTTTTAACCAAGAAATGGTTTCCACCAGAAATCCAAGAATGTAATCTATGGCAATGAAACATATGTGGGGTGAGGTTTATGAGCCTCTAGTCGATGATAAATGAACACACAACCCCCATTTTTTATGAAAATAGCCATGAGCGACCTTGAAAATAGCCATGAGCGACCATTTTCAATAATACTAGAGGCTAACACCTACGGATTTTAGACCAAGAAATGGTCTCCACCAGAAATCCAAGAATGTGATCTATGGCAAGGAAACATATGTGGGGTGAGGTGTATGAGCCTCTAGTCGATGATCAATGGCCACACAACCCCCATTTTTGTCGAAAATAGCCATGAATGACCATTTTCAAAAATACCAAAGGCTAACACGTACGGATTTTTAACCAAGAAATGGTCTCCACCAGAAATCCAAGAATGTGATCTATGGCAAGGAAACATATGTGGGGTGAGGTGTACGAGCCTCTGGTCGATGATCAATGGCCACACAACCCCCATTTTGCCGAAAATAGCCATGAATGACCATTTTCAATAATACCGAAGGCTAACACGTACGAGTTTTTAACCAAGAAATGGTCTCCACTAGAAATCCAAGAATGTGATCTGTGGCAAGGAAACATATGTGGGGTGAGGTGTATGAGCGTCTGGTCGATGATCAATGGCCACACAACCCCCATTTTTGTCGAAAATAGCCATGAACGACCATTTTCAATAATACCGAAGGCTAACACCTACGGATTTTTGACCAAGAAATGGTCTCCACCAGAAATCCAAGAATGTGATCTATGGCAAGGAAACATATGTGGGGTGAGGTGTATGAGCCTCTGGTCGACGATCAATGGCCACACAACCCTAATTTTTGTCGAAAATAGCCATGAACTGACCATTTTCAATGACATTGAAGGCTAACACCTACGGATTTTTGACCAAGAAATGGTGTCCACCATAAATCCAAGAATGTGATCTATGGCAAGGAAACATATGTGTAGTGAGGTGTATGAGCCTCTGGTCGATGATCAATGGCCACACAACCCCCATTTTTGTCGAAAATAGCCATGAATGACCATTTACAATAATACCGAAGGCTAACACCTACGGATTTTTGACCAAGAAATGGTCTCCACCAGAAATCCAAGAATATGATCTATGGCAAGGAAACATATGTGGGGTGAGGTGTATGAGCCTCTGGTCGACGATCAATGGCCACACAACCCCCATTTTGCCGAAAATAGCCATGAATGACCATTTTCAATAATACCGAAGGCTAACACGTACGAGTTTTTAACCAAGAAATGGTCTCCACCAGAAATCCAAGAATGTAATCTATGGCAAGGAAACATATGTGGGGTGAGGTTTATGAGCCTCTAGTCGATGATAAATGGCCACACAAGCTCCATTTTTTTATGAAAATAGCCATGAGCGACCTTGAAAATAGCCATGAGCGACCATTTTCAATAATACTAGAGGCTAACACCTATGGATTTTAGACCAAGAAATGGTCTCCACCAGAAATCCAAGAATGTGATCTATGGAAAGGAAACATATGTGGGGTGAGGTGTATGAGCGTCTGGTCGATGATCAATGGCCACACAACCCCCATTTTTGTCGAAAATAGCCATGAATGACCATTTTCAATAATACCGAAGGCTAACACCTACGGATTTTTGACCAAGAAATGGTCTCCACCAGAAATCCAAGAATGTGATCTATGGCAAGGAAACATATGTGGGGTGAGGTGTATGAGCCTCTAGTCGATGATCAATGGCCACACAACCCCCATTTTTGTCGAAAATAGCCATGAATGATCATTTTCAAAAATACCAAAGGCTAACACGTACGGATTTTTGACCAAGAAATGGTCTCCACCAGAAATCCAAGAATGTGATCTATGGCAAGGAAACATATGTGGGGTGAGGTGTACGAGCCTCTGGTCGATGATCAATGGCCACACAACCCCCATTTTGCCAAAAATAGCCATGAATGACCATTTTCAATAATACCGAAGGCTAACACGTACGAGTTTTTAACCAAGAAATGGTTTCCACCAGAAATCCAAGAATGTAATCTATGGCAAGGAAACATATGTGGGGTGAGGTTTATGAGCCTCTAGTCGATGATAAATGGCCACACAACCCCCATTTTTTATGAAAATAGCCATGAGCGACCTTGAAAATAGCCATGAGCGACCATTTTCAATAATACTAGAGGCTAACACCTACGGATTTTAGACCAAGAAATGGTCTCCACCAGAAATCCAAGAATGTGATCTATGGCAAGGAAACATATGTGGGGTGAGGTGTATGAGCGTCTGGTCGATGATCAATGGCCACACAACCCCCATTTTTGTCGAAAATAGCCATGAACGACCATTTTCAATAATACCGAAGGCTAACACCTACAGATTTTTGACCAAGAAATGGTCTCCACCAGAAATCCAAGAATGTGATCTATGGCAAGGAAACATATGTGGGGTGAGGTGTATGAGCCTCTGGTCGACGATCAATGGCCACACAACCCCCATTTTTTATGAAAATAGCCATGAGCGACCTTGAAAATAGCCATGAGCGACCATTTTCAATAATACTAGAGGCTAACACCTACGGATTTTAGACCAAGAAATGGTCTCCACCAGAAATCCAAGAATGTGATCTATGGCAAGGAAACATATGTGGGGTGAGGTGTATGAGCGTCTGATCGATGATCAATGGCCACACAACCCCCATTTTTGTCGAAAATAGCCATGAACGACCATTTTCAAAAATACCGAAGGCTAACACCTACGGATTTTTGACCAAGAAATGGTCTCCACCAGAAATCCAAGAATGTGATCTATGGCAAGGAAACATATGTGGGGTGAGGTGTATGAGCCTCTGGTCGATGATCAATGGCCACACAACCCCCATTTTTGTCGAAAATAGCCATGAACGACCATTTTCAATAATATCGAAGGGCTAACACCTACGGATTTTTGACCAAGAAATGGTCTCCACCAGAAATCCAAGAATGTGATCTACGACAAGGAAACATATGTGGGGTGAGGTGTATGAGCCTCTGGTCGACGATCAATGGCCACACAACCCCCATTTTGCCGAAAATAGCCATGAATGACCATTTTCAATAATATCGAAGGCTTACACCTACGGATTTTTGACCAAGAAATGGTCTCCACCAGAAATCCAAGAATGTGATCTACGACAAGGAAACATATGTGGGGTGAGGTGTATGAGCCTCTGGTCGACGATCAATGGCCACACAACCCCCATTTTGCCGAAAATAGCCATGAATGACCATTTTCAATAATACCGAAGGCTAACACGTACGAGTTTTTAACCAAGAAATGGTTTCCACCAGAAATCCAAGAATGTAATCTATGGCAAGGAAACATATGTGGGGTGAGGTTTATGAGCCTCTAGTCGATGATAAATGGCCACACAACCCCCATTTTTTATGAAAATAGCCATGAGCGACCTTGAAAATAGCCATGAGCGACCATTTTCAATAATACTAGAGGCTAACACCTACGGATTTTAGACCAAGAAATGGTCTCCACCAGAAATCCAAGAATGTGATCTATGGCAAGGAAACATATGTGGGGTGAGGTGTATGAGCGTCTGGTCGATGATCAATGGCCACACAACCCCCATTTTTGTCGAAAATAGCCATGAACGACCATTTTCAATAATATCGAAGGCTAACACCTACGGATTTTTGACCAAGAAATGGTCTCCACCAGAAATCCAAGAATGTGATCTATGGCAAGGAAACATATGTGGGGTGAGGTGTATGAGCGTCTGGTCGATGATCAATGGCCACACAACCCCCATTTTTGTCGAAAATAGCCATGAACGACCATTTTCAATAATACCGAAGGCTAACACCTACAGATTTTTTACCAAGAAATGGTCTCCACCAGAAATCCAAGAATGTGATCTATGGCAAGGAAACATATGTGGGGTGAGGTGTATGAGCCTCTGGTCGATGATCAATGGCCACACAACCTCCATTTTTGTCGAAAATAGCCATGAACGACCATTTTCAATAATATCGAAGGCTAACACTTACGGATTTTTGACCAAGAAATGGTCTCCACCAGAAATCCAAGAATGTGATCTACGACAAGGAAACATTTGTGGGGTGAGGTGTATGAGCCTCTGGTCGACGATCAATGGCCACACAACCCCCATTTTGCCGAAAATAGCCATGAATGACCATTTTCAATAATACCGAAGGCTAACACGTACGAGTTTTTAACCAAGAAATGGTTTCCACCAGAAATCCAAGAATGTAATCTATGGCAATGAAACATATGTGGGGTGAGGTTTATGAGCCTCTAGTCGATGATAAATGGCCACACAACCCCCATTTTTTATGAAAATAGCCATGAGCGGCCTTGAAAATAGCCATGAGCGACCATTTTCAATAATACTAGAGGCTAACACCTACGGATTTTAGACCAAGAAATGGTCTCCACCAGAAATCCAAGAATGTGATCTATGGCAAGGAAACATATGTGGGGTGAGGTGTATGAGCCTCTAGTCGATGATCAATGGCCACACAACCCCCATTTTTATCGAAAATAGCCATGAATGACCATTTTCAAAAATAACAAAGGCTAACACGTACGGATTTTTAACCAAGAAATGGTCTCCACCAGAAATCCAAGAATGTGATCTATGGCAAGGAAACATATGTGGGGTGAGGTGTACGAGCCTCTGGTCGATGATCAATGGCCACACAACCCCCATTTTGCCGAAAATAGCCATGAATGACCATTTTCAATAATACCGAAGGCTAACACGTACGAGTTTTTAACCAAGAAATGGTCTCCACTAGAAATCCAAGAATGTGATCTATGGCAAGGAAACATATGTGGGGTGAGGTGTATGAGCGTCTGGTCGATGATCAATGGCCACACAACCCCCATTTTTGTCGAAAATAGCCATGAACGACCATTTTCAATAATACCGAAGGCTAACACCTACGGATTTTTGACCAAGAAATGGTCTCCACCAGAAATCCAAGAATGTGATCTATGGCAAGGAAACATATGTGGGGTGAGGTGTATGAGCCTCTGGTCGACGATCAATGGCCACACAACCCTAATTTTTGTCGAAAATAGCCATGAACGACCATTTTCAATGACATTGAAGGCTAACACCTACGGATTTTTGACCAAGAAATGGTGTCCACCATAAATCCAAGAATGTGATCTATGGCAAGGAAACATATGTGTAGTGAGGTGTATGAGCCTCTGGTCGATGATCAATGGCCACACAACCCCAATTTTTGTCGAAAATAGCCATGAATGACCATTTACAATAATACCGAAGGCTAACACCTACGGATTTTTGACTAAGAAATGGTCTCCACCAGAAATCCAAGAATATGATCTATGGCAAGGAAACATATGTGGGGTGAGGTGTATGAGCCTCTGGTCGACGATCAATGGCCACACAACCCCCATTTTGCCGAAAATAGCCATGAATGACCATTTTCAATAATACCGAAGGCTAACACGTACGAGTTTTTAACCAAGAAATGGTTTCCACCAGAAATCCAAGAATGTAATCTATGGCAAGGAAACATATGTGGGGTGAGGTTTATGAGCCTCTAGTCGATGATAAATGGCCACACAAGCTCCATTTTTTATGAAAATAGCCATGAGCGACCTTGAAAATAGCCATGAGCGACCATTTTCAATAATACTAGAGGCTAACACCTACGGATTTTAGACCAAGAAATGGTCTCCACCAGAAATCCAAGAATGTGATCTATGGCAAGGAAACATATGTGGGGTGAGGTGTATGAGCGTCTGGTCGATGATCAATGGCCACACAACCCCCATTTTTGTCGAAAATAGCCATGAATGACCATTTTCAATAATACCGAAGGCTAACACCTACGGATTTTTGACCAAGAAATGGTCTCCACCAGAAATCCAAGAATGTGATCTATGGGAAGGAAACATATGTGGGGTGAGGTGTATGAGCCTCTAGTCGATGATCAATGGCCACACAACCCCGATTTTTGTCGAAAATAGCCATGAATGATCATTTTCAGAAATACCAAAGGCTAACACGTACAGATTTTTGACCAAGAAATGGTCTCCACCAGAAATCCAAGAATGTGATCTATGGCAAGGAAACATATGTGGGGTGAGGTGTACGAGCCTCTGGTCGATGATCAATGGCCACACAACCCCCATTTTGCCAAAAATAGCCATGAATGACCATTTTCAATAATACCGAAGGCTAACACGTACGAGTTTTTAACCAAGAAATGGTTTCCACCAGAAATCCAAGAATGTAATCTATGGCAAGGAAACATATGTGGGGTGAGGTTTATGAGCCTCTAGTCGATGATAAATGGCCACACAACCCCCATTTTTTATGAAAATAGCCATGAGCGACCTTGAAAATAGCCATGAGCGACCATTTTCAATAATACTAGAGGCTAACACCTACGGATTTTAGACCAAGAAATGGTCTCCACCAGAAATCCAAGAATGTGATCTATGGCAAGGAAACATATGTGGGGTGAGGTGTATGAGCGTCTGGTCGATGATCAATGGCCACACAACCCCCATTTTTGTCGAAAATAGCCATGAACGACCATTTTCAATAATACCGAAGGCTAACACCTACGGATTTTTGACTAAGAAATGGTCTCCACCAGAAATCCAAGAATGTGATCTATGGCAAGGAAACATATGTGGGGTGAGGTGTATGAGCCTCTGGTCGACGATCAATGGCCACACAACCCCCATTTTTTATGAAAATAGCCATGAGCGACCTTGAAAATAGCCATGAGCGACCATTTTCAGTAATACTAGAGGCTAACACCTACGGATTTTAGACCAAGAAATGGTCTCCACCAGAAATCCAAGAATGTGATATATGGCAAGGAAACATATGTGGGGTGAGGTGTATGAGCGTCTGGTCGATGATCAATGGCCACACAACCCCCATTTTTGTCGAAAATAGCCATGAACGACCATTTTCAAAAATACCGAAGGCTAACACCTACGGATTTTTGACCAAGAAATGGTCTCCACCAGAAATCCAAGAATGTGATCTATGGCAAGGAAACATATGTGGGGTGAGGTGTATGAGCCTCTGGTCGATGATCAATGGCCACACAACCCCCATTTTTGTCGAAAATAGCCATGAACGACCATTTTCAATAATATCGAAGGCTAACACCTACGGATTTTTGACCAAGAAATGGTCTCCACCAGAAATCCAAGAATGTGATCTACGACAAGGAAACATATGTGGGGTGAGGTGTATGAGCCTCTGGTCGACGATCAATGGCCACACAACCCCCATTTTGCCGAAAATAGCCATGAATGACCATTTTCAATAATATCGAAGGCTAACACCTACGGATTTTTGACCAAGAAATGGTCTCCACCAGAAATCCAAGAATGTGATCTACGACAAGGAAACATATGTGGGGTGAGGTGTATGAGCCTCTGGTCGACGATCAATGGCCACACAACCCCCATTTCGCCGAAAATAGCCATGAATGACCATTTTCAATAATACCGAAGGCCAACACGTACGAGTTTTTAACCAAGAAATGGTTTCCACCAGAAATCCAAGAATGTAATCTATGGCAAGGAAACATATGTGGGGTGAGGTTTATGATCCTCTAGTCGATGATAAATGGCCACACAACCCCCATTTTTTATGAAAATAGCCATGAGCGACCTTGAAAATAGCCATGAGCGACCATTTTCAATAATACTAGAGGCTAACACCTACGGATTTTAGACCAAGAAATGGTCTCCACCAGAAATCCAAGAATGTGATCTATGGCAAGGAAACATATGTGGGGTGAGGTGTATGAGCGTCTGGTCGATGATCAATGGCCACACAACCCCCATTTTTGTCGAAAATAGCCATGAACGACCATTTTCAATAATATCGAAGGCTAACACCTACGGATTTTTGACCAAGAAATGGTCTCCACCAGAAATCCAAGAATGTGATCTATGGCAAGGAAACATATGTGGGGTGAGGTGTATGAGCGTCTGGTCGATGATCAATGGCCACACAACCCCCATTTTTGTCGAAAATAGCCATGAACGACCATTTTCAATAATACCGAAGGCTAACACCTACAGATTTTTTACCAAGAAATGGTCTCCACCAGAAATCCAAGAATGTGATCTATGGCAATCAAACATATGTGGGGTGAGGTGTATGAGCCTCTGGTCGATGATCAATGGCCACACAACCTCCATTTTTGTCGAAAATAGCCATGAACGACCATTTTCAATAATATCGAAGGCTAACACCTACGGATTTTTGACCAAGAAATGGTCTCCACCAGAAATCCAAGAATGTGATCTACGACAAGGAAACATATGTGGGGTGAGGTGTATGAGCCTCTGGTCGACGATCAATGGCCACACAACCCCCATTTTGCCAAAAATAGCCATGAATGACCATTTTCAATAATATCGAAGGCTAACACCTACGGATTTTTGACCAAGAAATGGTCTCCACCAGAAATCCAAGAATGTGATCTACGACAAGGAAACATATGTGGGGTGAGGTGTATGAGCCTCTGGTCGACGATCAATGGCCACACAACCCCCATTTTGCCTCATACACCTCACCCCACATATGTTTCCTTGCCATAGATCACATTCTTGGATTTCTGGTGGAGACCATTTCTTGGTAAAAAATCCGTAGGTGTTAGCCTTCGGTATTATTGAAAATGGTCGTTCATGGCTATTTTCGACAAAAATGGGGGTTGTGTGGCCATTGATCATCGACCAGACGCTCATACACCTCACCCCACATATGTTTCCTTGCCATAGATCACATTCTTGGATTTCTGGTGGAGACCATTTCTTGGTCAAAAATCCGTAGGTGTTAGCCTTCGATATTATTGAAAATGGTCATTCATGGCTATTTTCGACAAAAATGGGGGTTGTTGGGCCATTGATCATCGACCAGACGCTCATACACCTCACCCCACATATGTTTCCTTGCCATAGATCACATTCTTGGATTTCTGGTGGAGACCATTTCTTGGTCTAAAATCCGTAGGTGTTAGCCTCTAGTATTATTGAAAATGGTCGCTCATGGCTATTTTCAAGGTCGCTCATGGCTATTTTCATAAAAAATGGGGGTTGTGTGGCCATTTATCATCGACTAGAGGCTCATAAACCTCACCCCACATATGTTTCCTTGCCATAGATTACATTCTTGGATTTCTGGTGGAAACCATTTCTTGGTTAAAAACTCGTACGTGTTAGCCTTCGGTATTATTGAAAATGGTCATTCATGGCTATTTTCGGCAAAATGGGTGTTGTGTGGCCATTGATCGTCGACCAGAGGCTCATACACCTCACCCCACATATGTTTCCTTGTCGTAGATCACATTCTTGGATTTCTGGTGGAGACCATTTCTTGGTCAAAAATCCGTAGGTGTTAGCCTTCGATATTATTGAAAATGGTCATTCATGGCTATTTTCGGCAAAATGGGGGTTGTGTAGCCATTGATCGTCGACCAGAGGCTCATACACCTCACCCCACATATGTTTCCTTGTCGTAGATCACATTCTTGTATTTCTGGTGGAGACCATTTCTTGGTCAAAAATCCGTAGGTGTTAGCCTTCGATATTATTGAAAATGGTCGTTCATGGCTATTTTCGACAAAATGGGGGTTGTGTGGCCATTGATCATCGACCAGAGGCTCATACACCTCACCCCACATATGTTTCCTTGCCATAGATCACATTCTTGGATTTCTGGTGGAAACCATTTCTTGGTCAAAAATCCGTAGGTGTTAGCCTTCGGTATTATTGAAAATGGTCGTTCATGGCTATTTTCGACAAAAATGGGGGTTGTGTGGCCATTGATCATCGACCAGACGCTCATACACCTCACCCCACATATGTTTCCTTGCCATAGATCACATTCTTGGATTTCTGGTGGAGACCATTTCTTGGTCTAAAATCCGTAGGTGTTAGCCTCAAGTATTATTGAAAATGGTCGCTCATGGCTATTTTCATAAAAAATGGGGGTTGTGTGGCCATTGATCGTCGACCAGAGGCTCATACACCTCACCCCACATATGTTTCCTTGCCATAGATCACATTCTTGGATTTCTGGTGGAGACCATTTCTTGGTCAAAAATCCGTAGGTGTTAGCCTTCGGTATTATTGAAAATGGTCGTTCATGGCTATTTTCGACAAAAATTGGGGTTGTGTGGCCATTGATCATCGACCAGACGCTCATACACCTCACCCCACATATGTTTCCTTGCCATAGATCACATTCTTGGATTTCTGGTGGAGACCATTTCTTGGTCTAAAATCCGTAGGTGTTAGCCTCTAGTATTATTGAAAATGGTCGCTCATGGTTATTTTCAAGGTCGCTCATGGCTATTTTCATAAAAAATGGGGGTTGTGTGGCCATTTATCATCGACTAGAGGCTCATAAACCTCACCCCACATATGTTTCCTTGCCATAGATTACATTCTTGGATTTCTGGTGGAAACCATTTCTTGGTTAAAAACTCGTACGTGTTAGCCTTCGGTATTATTGAAAATGGTCATTCATGGCTATTTTTGGCAAAATGGGGGTTGTGTGGCCATTGATCATCGACCAAAGGCTCGTACACCTCACCCCACATATGTTTCCTTGCCATAGATCACATTCTTGGATTTCTGGTGGAGACCATTTCTTGGTCAAAAATCCGTACGTGTTAGCCTTTGGTATTTTTGAAAATGATCATTCATGGCTATTTTCGACAAAAATGGGGGTTGTGTGGCCATTGATCATCGACTAGAGGCTCATACACCTCACCCCACATATGTTTCCTTGCCATAGATCACATTCTTGGATTTCTCGTGGAGACCATTTCTTGGTCAAAAATCCGTAGGTGTTAGCCTTCGGTATTATTGAAAATGGTCATTCATGGCTATTTTCGACAAAAATGGGGGTTGTGTGGCCATTGATCATCGACCAGACGCTCATACACCTCACCCCACATATGTTTCCTTGCCATAGATCACATTCTTGGATTTCTGGTGGAGACCATTTCTTGGTCTAAAATCCGTAGGTGTTAGCCTCTAGTATTATTGAAAATGGTCGCTCATGGCTATTTTCAAGGTCGCTCATGGCTATTTTCATAAAAAATGGAGCTTGTGTGGCCATTTATCATCGACTAGAGGCTCATAAACCTCACCCCACATATGTTTCCTTGCCATAGATTACATTCTTGGATTTCTGGTGGAGACCATTTCTTGGTTAAAAACTCGTACGTGTTAGCCTTCAGTATTATTGAAAATGGTCATTCATGGCTATTTTCGGCAAAATGGGGGTTGTGTGGCCATTGATCGTCGACCAGAGGCTCATACACCTCACCCCACATATGTTTCCTTGCCATAGATCATATTCTTGGATTTCTGGTGGAGACCATTTCTTGGTCAAAAATCCGTAGGTGTTAGCCTTCGGTATTATTGTAAATGGTCATTCATGGCTATTTTCGACAAAAATGGGGGTTGTGTGGCCATTGATCATCGACCAGAGGCTCATACACCTCACTACACATATGTTTCCTTGCCATAGATCACATTCTTGGATTTATGGTGGAGACCATTTCTTGGTCAAAAATCCGTAGGTGTTAGCCTTCAATGTCATTGAAAATGGTCGTTCATGGCTATTTTCGACAAAAATTAGGGTTGTGTGGCCATTGATCGTCGACCAGAGGCTCATACACCTCACCCCACATATGTTTCCTTGCCATAGATCACATTCTTGGATTTCTAGTGGAGACCATTTCTTGGTCAAAAATCCGTAGGTGTTAGCCTTCGGTATTATTGAAAATGGTCGTTCATGGCTATTTTCGACAAAAATGGGGGTTGTGTGGCCATTGATCATCGACCAGACGCTCATACACCTCACCCCACATATGTTTCCTTGCCATAGATCACATCCTTGGATTTCTGGTGGAGACCATTTCTTGGTCTAAAATCTGTAGGTGTTAGCCTCTAGTATTATTGAAAATGGTCGCTCATGGCTATTTTCAAGGTCGCTCATGGCTATTTTCATAAAAAATGGGGGTTGTGTGTCCATTTATCATCGACTAGAGGCTCATAAACCTCACCCCACATATGTTTCCTTGCCATAGATTACATTCTTGGATTTCTGGTGGAAACCATTTCTTGGTTAAAAACTCGTACGTGTTAGCCTTCGGTATTATTGAAAATGGTCATTCATGGCTATTTTTGGCAAAATGGGGGTTGTGTGGCCATTGATCATCGACCAGAGGCTCGTACACCTCACCCCACATATGTTTCCTTGCCATAGATCACATTCTTGGATTTCTGGTGGAGACCATTTCTTGGTCAAAAATCCGTACGTGTTAGCCTTTGGTATTTTTGAAAATGATCATTCATGGCTATTTTCGACAAAAATGGGGGTTGTGTGGCCATTGATCATCGACTAGAGGCTCATACACCTCACCCCACATATGTTTCCTTGCCATAGATCACATTCTTGGATTTCTGGTGGAGACCATTTCTTGGTCAAAAATCCGTAGGTGTTAGCCTTCGGTATTATTGAAAATGGTCATTCATGGCTATTTTCGACAAAAATGGGGGTTGTGTGGCCATTGATCATCGACCAGACGCTCATACACCTCACCCCACATATGTTTCCTTGCCATAGATCACATTCTTGGATTTCTGGTGGAGACCATTTCTTGGTCTAAAATCCGTAGGTGTTAGCCTCTAGTATTATTGAAAATGGTCGCTCATGGCTATTTTCAAGGTCGCTCATGGCTATTTTCATAAAAAATGGAGCTTGTGTGGCCATTTATCATCGACTAGAGGCTCATAAACCTCACCCCACATATGTTTCCTTGCCATAGATTACATTCTTGGATTTCTGGTGGAGACCATTTCTTGGTTAAAAACTCGTACGTGTTAGCCTTCAGTATTATTGAAAATGGTCATTCATGGCTATTTTCGGCAAAATGGGGGTTGTGTGGCCATTGATCGTCGACCAGAGGCTCATACACCTCACCCCACATATGTTTCCTTGCCATAGATCATATTCTTGGATTTCTGGTGGAGACCATTTCTTGGTCAAAAATCCGTAGGTGTTAGCCTTCGGTATTATTGTAAATGGTCATTCATGGCTATTTTCGACAAAAATGGGGGTTGTGTGGCCATTGATCATCGACCAGAGGCTCATACACCTCACTACACATATGTTTCCTTGCCATAGATCACATTCTTGGATTTATGGTGGAGACCATTTCTTGGTCAAAAATCCGTAGGTGTTAGCCTTCGGTATTATTGAAAATGGTCGTTCATGGCTATTTTCGACAAAAATGGGGGTTGTGTGGCCATTGATCATCGACCAGACGCTCATACACCTCACCCCACATATGTTTCCTTGCCATAGATCACATTCTTGGATTTCTGGTGGAGACCATTTCTTAGTCTAAAATCCGTAGGTGTTAGCCTCTAGTATTATTGAAAATGGTCGCTCATGGCTATTTTCAAGGTCGCTCATGGCTATTTTCATAAAAAATGGGTGTTGTGTGGCCATTTATCATCGACTAGAGGCTCATAAACCTCACCCCACATATGTTTCCTTGCCATAGATTACATTCTTGGATTTCTGGTGGAAACCATTTCTTGGTTAAAAACTCGTACGTGTTAGCCTTCGGTATTATTGAAAATGGTCATTCATGGCTATTTTTGGCAAAATGGGGGTTGTGTGGCCATTGATCATCGACCAGAGGCTCGTACACCTCACCCCACATATGTTTCCTTGCCATAGATCACATTCTTGGATTTCTGGTGGAGACCATTTCTTGGTCAAAAATCCGTACGTGTTAGCCTTTGGTATTTTTGAAAATGATCATTCATGGCTATTTTCGACAAAAATGGGGGTTGTGTGGCCATTGATCATCGACTAGAGGCTCATACACCTCACCCCACATATGTTTCCTTGCCATAGATCACATTCTTGGATTTCTGGTGGAGACCATTTCTTGGTCGAAAATCCGTAGGTGTTAGCCTTCAATATTATTGAAAATGGTCATTCATGGCTATTTTCGACAAAAATGGGGGTTGTGTGGCCATTGATCATCGACCAGACGCTCATACACCTCACCCCACATATGTTTCCTTGCCATAGATCACATTCTTGGATTTCTGGTGGAGACCATTTCTTGGTCTAAAATCCGTAGGTGTTAGCCTCTAGTATTATTGAAAATGGTCGCTCATGGCTATTTTCAAGGTCGCTCATGGCTATTTTCATAAAAAATGGGGGTTGTGTGGCCATTTATCATCGACTAGAGGCTCATAAACCTCACCCCACATATGTTTCCTTGCCATAGATTACATTCTTGGATTTCTGGTGGAAACCATTTCTTGGTTAAAAACTCGTACGTGTTAGCCTTCGGTATTATTGAAAATGGTCATTCATGGCTATTTTTGGCAAAATGGGGGTTGTGTGGCCATTGATCATCGACCAGAGGCTTGTACACCTCACCCCACATATGTTTCCTTGCCATAGATCACATTCTTGGATTTCTGGTGGAGACCATTTCTTGGTCAAAAATCCGTACGTGTTAGCCTTTGGTATTTTTGAAAATGATCATTCATGGCTATTTTCGACAAAAATGGGGGTTGTGTGGCCATTGATCATCGACTAGAGGCTCATACACCTCACCCCACATATGTTTCCTTGCCATAGATCACATTCTTGGATTTCTGGTGGAGACCATTTCTTGGTCAAAAATCCGTAGGTGTTAGCCTTCGGTATTATTGAAAATGGTCATTCATGGCTATTTTCGACAAAAATGGGGGTTGTGTGGCCATTGATCATCGACCAGACGCTCATACACCTCACCCCACATATGTTTCCTTGCCATAGATCACATTCTTGGATTTCTGCTGGAGACCATTTCTTGGTCTAAAATCCGTAGGTGTTAGCCTCTAGTATTATTGAAAATGGTCGCTCATGGCTATTTTCAAGGTCGCTCATGGCTATTTTCATAAAAAATGGAGCTTGTGTGGCCATTTATCATCGACTAGAGGCTCATAAACCTCACCCCACATATGTTTCCTTGCCATAGATTACATTCTTGGATTTCTGGTGGAGACCATTTCTTGGTTAAAAACTCGTATGTGTTAGCCTTCATTATTATTGAAAATGGTCATTCATGGCTATTTTCGGCAAAATGGGGGTTGTGTGGCCATTGATCGTCGACCAGAGGCTCATACACCTCACCCCACATATGTTTCCTTGCCATAGATCATATTCTTGGATTTCTGGTGGAGACCATTTCTTGGTCAAAAATCCGTATGTGTTAGCCTTCGGTATTATTGTAAATGGTCATTCATGGCTATTTTCGACAAAAATGGGGGTTGTGTGGCCATTGATCATCGACCAGAGGCTCATACACCTCACTACACATATGTTTCCTTGCCATAGATCACATTCTTGGATTTATGGTGGAGACCATTTCTTGGTCAAAAATCCGTAGGTGTTAGCCTTCAATGTCATTGAAAATGGTCGTTCATGGCTATTTTCGACAAAAATTAGGGTTGTGTGGCCATTGATCGTCGACCAGAGGCTCATACACCTCACCCCACATATGTTTCCTTGCCATAGATCACATTCTTGGATTTCTGGTGGAGACCATTTCTTGGTCAAAAATCCGTAGGTGTTAGCCTTCGGTATTATTGAAAATGGTCGTTCATGTCTATTTTCGACAAAAATGGGGGTTGTGTGGCCATTGATCATCGACCAGACGCTCATACACCTCACCCCACATATGTTTCCTTGCCATAGATCACATTCTTGGATTTCTGGTGGAGACCATTTCTTGGTTAAAAACTCGTACGTGTTAGCCTTCGGTATTATTGAAAATGGTCATTCATGGCTATTTTCGGCAAAATGGGGGTTGTGTGGCCATTGATCATCGAATAGAGGCTCGTACACCTCACCCCACATATGTTTCCTTGCCATAGATCACATTCTTGGATTTCTGGTGGAGACCATTTCTTGGTTAAAAATCCGTACGTGTTAGCCTTTGGTATTTTTGAAAATGGTCATTCATGGCTATTTTCGACAAAAATGGGGGTTGTGTGGCCATTGATCATCGACTAGAGGCTCATACACCTCACCCCACATATGTTTCCTTGCCATAGATCACATTCTTGGATTTCTAGTGGAGACCATTTCTTGGTAAAAAATCCGTAGGTGTTAGCCTTCGGTATTATTGAAAATGGTCGTTCATGGCTATTTTCGACAAAAATGGGGGTTGTGTGGCCATTGATCATCGACCAGACGCTCATACACCTCACCCCACACATGTTTCCTTGCCATAGATCACATTCTTGGATTTCTGGTGGAGACCATTTCTTGGTCTAAAATCCTTAGGTGTTAGCCTCTAGTATTATTGAAAATGGTCGCTCATGGCTATTTTCATGGTCGCTCATGGCTATTTTCATAAAAAATGGGGGTTGTGTGGCCATTTATCATCGACTAGAGGCTCATAAACCTCACGCCACATATGTTTCATTGCCATAGATTACATTCTTGGATTTCTGGTGGAAACCATTTCTTGGTTAAAAACTCGTACGTGTTAGCCTTCGGTATTATTGAAAATGGTCATTCATGGCTATTTTCGGCAAAATGGGGGTTGTGTGGCCATTGATCGTCGACCAGAGGCTCATACACCTCACCCCACATATGTTTCCTTGTCGTAGATCACATTCTTGGATTTCTGGTGGAGACCATTTCTTGGTCAAAAATCCGTAGGTGTTAGCCTTCGATATTATTGAAAATGGTCATTCATGGCTATTTTCGGCAAAATGGGGGTTGTGTGGCCATTGATCGTCGACCAGAGGCTCATACACCTCACCCCACATATGTTTCCTTGTCGTAGATCACATTCTTGGATTTCTGGTGGAGACCATTTCTTGGTCAAAAATCAGTAGGTGTTAGCCTTCGATATTATTGAAAATGGTCGTTCATGGCTATTTTCGACAAAAATGGAGGTTGTGTGGCCATTGATCATCGACTAGAGGCTCATACACCTCACCCCACATATGTTTCCTTGCCATAGATCACATTCTTGGATTTCTGGTGGAGACCATTTCTTGGTCAAAAATCCGTAGGTGTTAGCCTTCGGTATTATTGAAAATGGTCGTTCATGGCTATTTTCGACAAAAATGGGGGTTGTGTGGCCATTGATCATCGACCAGACGCTCATACACCTCACCCCACATATGTTTCCTTGCCATAGATCACATTCTTGGATTTCTGGTGGAGACCATTTCTTGGTCTAAAATCCGTAGGTGTTAGCCTCTAGTATTATTAAAAATGGTCGCTCATGGCTATTTTCAAGGTCGCTCATGGCTATTTTCATAAAAAATGGGGGTTGTGTGGCCATTTATCATCGACTAGAGGCTGATAAACCTCACCCCACATATGTTTCCTTGCCATAGATTACATTCTTGGATTTCTGGTGGAAACCATTTCTTGGTTAAAAACTCGTACGTGTTAGCCTTCGGTATTATTGAAAATGGTCATTCATGGCTATTTTCGGCAAAATGGGGGTTGTGTGGCCATTGATCGTCGACCAGAGGCTCATACACCTCACCCCACATATGTTTCCTTGTCGTAGATCACATTCTTGGATTTCTGGTGGAGACCATTTCTTGGTCAAAATTCCGTAGGTGTTAGCCTTCGGTATTATTGAAAATGGTCGTTCATGGCTATTTTCGACAAAAATGGGGGTTGTGTGGCCATTGATCATCGACCAGACGCTCATACGCCTCACCCCACATATGTTTCCTTGCCATAGATCACATTCTTGGATTTCTGGTGGAGACCATTTCTTGGTCTAAAATCCGTAGGTGTTAGCCTCTAGTATTATTGAAAATGGTCGCTCATGGCTATTTTCAAGGTCGCTCATGGCTATTTTCATAAAAAATGGGGGTTGTGTGGCCATTTATCGTCGACTAGAGGCTCATAAACCTCACCCCACATATGTTTCCTTGCCATAGATTACATTCTTGGATTTCTTGTGGAAACCATTTCTTGGTTAAAAACTCATACGTGTTAGCCTTCGGTATTATTGAAAATGGTCATTCATGGCTATTTTCGGCAAAATGGGGGTTGTGTGGCCATTGATCGTCGACCAGAGGCTCATACACCTCACCCCACATATGTTTCCTTGTCGTAGATCACATTCTTGGATTTCTGGTGGAGACCATTTCTTGGTCAAAAATCCGTAGGTGTTAGCCTTCGATATTATTGAAAATGGTCGTTCATGGCTATTTTCGACAAAAATGGGGGTTGTGTGGCCATTGATCATCGACCAGAGGCTCATACACCTCACCCCACATATGTTTCCTTGCCATAGATCACATTCTTGGATTTCTGGTGGAGACCATTTCTTGGTCAAAAATCCGTAGGTGTTAGCCTTCGGTATTATTGTAAATGGTCATTCATGGCTATTTTCGACAAAAATGGGGGTTGTGTGGCCATTGATCATCGACCAGAGGCTCATACACCTCACCCCACATATGTTTCCTTGCCATAGATCACATTCTTGGATTTATGGTGGAGACCATTTCTTGGTCAAAAATCCGTAGGTGTTAGCCTTCAGTGTCATTGAAAATGGTCGTTCATGGCTATTTTCGACAAAAATTAGGGTTGTGTGGCCATTGATCGTCGACCAGAGGCTCATACACCTCACCCCACATATGTTTCCTTGCCATAGATCACATTCTTGGATTTCTGGTGGAGACCATTTCTTGGTCAAAAATCCGTAGGTGTTAGCCTTCGGTATTATTGTAAATGGTCATTCATGGCTATTTTCGACAAAAATGGGGGTTGTGTGGCCATTGATCATCGACCAGACGCTCATACACCTCAGCCCACATATGTTTCCTTGCCATAGATCACATTCTTGGATTTTTGGTGGAGACCATTTCTTGGTCAAAAACTCGTACGTGTTAGCCTTCGGTATTATTGAAAATGGTCGTTCATGGCTATTTTCGGCAAAATGGGGGTTCTGTGGCCATTGATCATCGACCAGAGGCTCGTACACCTCACCCCACATATGTTTCCTTTCCATAGATCACATTTTTGGATTTCTGGTGGAGACCATTTCTTGGTCAAAAATCCGTAGGTGTTAGCCTTCGGTATTATTGTAAATGGTCATTCATGGCTATTTTCGACAAAAATGGGGGTTGTGTGGCCATTGATCATCGACCAGAGGCTCATACACCTCACCCCACATATGTTTCCTTGCCATAGATCACATTCTTGGATTTATGGTGGAGACCATTTCTTGGTCAAAAATCCGTAGGTGTTAGCCTTCAGTGTCATTGAAAATGGTCGTTCATGGCTATTTTCGACAAAAATTAGGGTTGTGTGGCCATTGATCGTCGACCAGAGGCTCATACACCTCACCCCACATATGTTTCCTTGCCATAGATCACATTCTTGGATTTCTGGTGGAGACCATTTCTTGGTCAAAAATCCGTAGGTGTTAGCCTTCGGTATTATTGTAAATGGTCATTCATGGCTATTTTCGACAAAAATGGGGGTTGTGTGGCCATTGATCATCGACCAGACGCTCATACACCTCAGCCCACATATGTTTCCTTGCCATAGATCACATTCTTGGATTTTTGGTGGAGACCATTTCTTGGTCAAAAACTCGTACGTGTTAGCCTTCGGTATTATTGAAAATGGTCGTTCATGGCTATTTTCGGCAAAATGGGGGTTCTGTGGCCATTGATCATCGACCAGAGGCTCGTACACCTCACCCCACATATGTTTCCTTTCCATAGAGCACATTTTTGGATTTCTGGTGGAGACCATTTCTTGGTCAAAAATCCGTAGGTGTTAGCCTTCGGTATTATTGTAAATGGTCATTCATGGCTATTTTCGACAAAAATGGGGGTTGTGTGGCCATTGATCATCGACCAGACGCTCATACACCTCACCCCACATAAGTTTCCTTGCCATAGATCACATTCTTGGATTTCTGGTGGAGACCATTTCTTGGTCAAAAATCCGTAGGTGTTAGCCTTCGGTATTATTGAAAATGGTCGTTCATGGCTATTTTCGACAAAAATGGGGGTTGTGTGGCCACTGATCATCGACCAGAGGCTCATACACCTCACCCCACATATGTTTCCTTGCCATAGATCACATTCTTGGATTTCTGGTGGAGACCATTTCTTGGTCAAAAATCCGTAGGTGTTAGCCTTCAGTATTATTGAAAATTGCCGTTCATGGCTATTTTCGACAAAAATGGGGGTTGTGTGGCCATTGATCATCGACCAGACGCTCATACACCTCACCCCACATATGTTTCCTTGCCATAGATCACATTCTTGGATTTCTGGTGGAGACCATTTCTTGGTCTAAAATCCATAGGTGTTAGCCTCTAGTATTATTGATAATGGTCGCTCATGGCTATTTTCAAGGTCGCTCATGGCTATTTTCATAAAAATGGGGGTTGTGTGGCCATTTATCATCGACTAGAGGCTCATAAACCTCGCCCCACATATGTTTCCTTGCCATAGATCACATTCTTGGATTTCTGGTGGAGACCATTTCTTGGTTAAAAACTCGTACGTGTTAGCCTTCGGTATTATTGAAAATGGTCGTTCATGGCTATTTTCGGCAAAATGGGGGTTGTGTGGCCATTCATTATCGACCAGAGGCTCGTACACCTCACCCCACATATGTTTCCTTGCCATAGATCACATTCTTGGATTTCTGGTGGAGACCATTTCTTGGTCAAAAATCCGTACGTGTTAGCCTTTGGTATTTTTGAAAATGGTCATTCATGGCTATTTTCGACAAAAATGGGGGTTGTGTGGCCATTGATCTTTGACCAGAGGCTCATACACCTCACTACACATATGTTTCCTTGCCATATATCACATTCTTGGATTTATGGTGGAGACCATTTCTTGGTCAAAAATCCGTAGGTGTTAGCATTCAGTGTCATTGAAAATGGTCGTTCATGGCTATTTTCGACAAAAATTAGGGTTGTGTGGCCATTGATCGTCGACCAGAGGCTCATACACCTCACCCCACATATGTTTCCTTGCCATAGATCACATTCTTGGATTTCTAGTGGAGACCATTTCTTGGTCAAAAATCCTTAGGTGTTAGCCTTCGGTATTATTGAAAATGGTCGTTCATGGCTATTTTCGACAAAAATGGGGGTTGTGTGGCCATTGATCATCGACCAGACGCTCATACACCTCACCCCACATATGTTACCTTGCCATAGATCACATTCTTGGATTTCTGGTGGAGACCATTTCTTGGTCTAAAATCCGTAGGTGTTATCCTCTAGTATTATTGAAAATGGTCGCTCATGGCTATTTTCAAGGTCGCTCATGGCTATTTTCATAAAAAATGGGGGTTGTGTGGCCATTTATCATCGACTAGAGGCTCATAAACCTCACCCCACATATGTTTCCTTGCCATAGATTACATTCTTGGATTTCTGGTGGAAACCATTTCTTGGTTAAAAACTTGTACGTGTTAGCCTTCGGTATTATTGAAAATGGTCATTCATGGCTATTTTCGGCAAAATGGGGGTTGTGTGGCCATTGATCATCAACCAGAGGCTCGTACACCTCACCCCACATATGTTTCCTTGCCATAGATCACATTCTTGGATTTTTGGTGGAGACCATTTCTTCGTCAAAAACTCGTACGTGTTAGCCTTCGGTATTATTGAAAATGGTCGTTCATGGCTATTTTCGGCAAAATGGGGGTTCTGTGGCCATTGATCATCGACCAAAGGCTCGAACACCTCACCCCACATATGTTTCCTTTCCATAGATCACATTCTTGGATTTCTGGTGGAGACCATTTCTTGGTCAAAAATCCGTAGGTGTTAGCCTTCGGTATTATTGTAAATGGTCATTCATGGCTATTTTCGACAAAAATGGGGGTTGTGTGGCCATTGATCATCGACCAGACGCTCATACACCTCACCCCACATATGTTTCCTTGCCATAGATCACATTCTTGGATTTCTGGTGGAGACCATTTCTTGGTCAAAAATCCGTAGGTGTTAGCCTTCGGTATTATTGAAAATGGTCGTTCATGGCTATTTTCGACAAAAATGGGGGTTGTGTGGCCATTGATCATCGACCAGAGGCTCATACACCTCACCCCACATATGTTTCCTTGCCATAGATCACATTCTTGGATTTCTGGTGGAGACCATTTCTTGGTCAAAAATCCGTAGGTGTTAGCCTTCGGTATTATTGAAAATGGTCGTTCATGGCTATTTTCGACAAAAATGGGGGTTGTGTGGCCATTGATCATCGACCAGACGCTCATACACCTCACCCCACATATGTTTCCTTGTCATAGATCACATTCTTGGATTTCTGGTGGAGACCATTTCTTGGTCTAAAATCCATAGGTGTTAGCCTCTAGTATTATTGAAAATGGTCGCTCATGGCTATTTTCAAGGTCGCTCATGGCTATTTTCATAAAAAATGGGGGTTGTGTGGCCATTTATCATCGACTAGAGGCTCATAAACCTCGCCCCACATATGTTTCCTTGCCATAGATCACATTCTTGGATTTCTGGTGGAGACCATTTCTTGGTTAAAAACTCGTACGTGTTAGCCTTCGGTATTATTGAAAATGGTCGTTCATGGCTATTTTCGGCAAAATGGGGGTTGTGTGACCATTCATTATCGACCAGAGGCTCGTACACCTCACCCCACATATGTTTCCTTGCCATAGATCACATTCTTGGATTTCTGGTGGAGACCATTTCTTGGTCAAAAATCCGTACGTGTTAGCCTTTGGTATTTTTGAAAATAGTCATTCATGGCTATTTTCGACAAAAATGGGGGTTGTGTGGCCATTGATCTTCGACCAGAGGCTCATACACCTCACTACACATATGTTTCCTTGCCATAGATCACATTCTTGGATTTATGGTGGAGACCATTTCTTGGTCAAAAATCCGTAGGTGTTAGCCTTCAGTGTCATTGAAAATGGTCGTTCATGGCTATTTTCGACAAAAATTAGGGTTGTGTGGCCATTGATCGTCGACCAGAGGCTCATACACCTCACCCCACATATGTTTCCTTGCCATAGATCACATTCTTGGATTTCTGGTGGAGACCATTTCTTGGTCAAAAATCCGTAGGTGTTAGCCTTCGGTATTATTGAAAATGGTCGTTCATGGCTATTTTCGACAAAAATGGGGGTTGTGTGGCCATTGATCATCGACCAGACGCTCATACACCTCACCCCACATATGTTTCCTTGCCATAGATCACATTCTTGGATTTCTGGTGGAGACCATTTCTTGTTCTAAAATCCGTAGGTGTTAGCCTCTAGTATTATTGAAAATGGTCGCTCATGGCTATTTTCAAGGTCGCTCATGGCTATTTTCATAAAAAATGGGGGTTGTGTGGCCATTTATCATCGACTAGAGGCTCATAAACCTCACCCCACATATGTTTCCTTGCCATAGATTACATTCTTGGATTTCTGGTGGAAACCATTTCTTGGTTAAAAACTCGTACGTGTTAGCCTTCGGTATCATTGAAAATGGTCATTCATGGCTATTTTCGGCAAAATGGGGGTTGTGTGGCCATTGATCATCAACCAGAGGCTCATACACCTCACCCGACATATATTTCCTTGCCATAGATCACATTCTTGGATTTCTGGTGGAGACCATTTCTTGGTTAAAAATCCGTACGTGTTAGCCTTTGGTATTTTTGAAAATGGTCATTCATGGCTATTTTCGACAAAAAATGGGGGTTGTGTGGCCATTGATCATCGACTAGAGGCTCATACACCTCACCCCACATATGTTTCCTTGCCATAGATCACATTCTTGGATTTCTGGTGCAGACATTTCTTGGTCAAAAATCCGTAGGTGTTAGCCTTCGGTATTATTGAAAATGGTCGTTCATGGCTATTTTCGACAAAAATGGGGGTTGTGTGGCCATTGATCATCGACCAGACGCTCATACACCTCACCCCACATATGTTTCCTTGCCATAGATCACATTCTTGGATTTCTAGTGGAGACCATTTCTTGGTCTAAAATCCGTAGGTGTTAGCCTCTAGTATTATTGAAAATGGTCGCTCATGTCTATTTTCAAGGTCGCTCATGGCTATTTTCATAAAAAATGGGGGTTGTGTGGCCATTTATCATCGACTAGAGGCTCATAAACCTCACCCCACATATGTTTCCTTGCCATAGATTACATTCTTGGATTTCTGGTGGAAACCATTTCTTGGTTAAAAACTCGTACGTGTTAGCCTTCGGTATTATTGAAAATGGTCATTCATGGCTATTTTCGGCAAAATGGGGGTTGTGTGTCCATTGATCATCGACCAGAGGCTCATACACCTCACCCCACATATGTTTCCTTGCCATAGATCACATTCTTGGATTTCTGGTGGAGACCATTTCTTGGTCAAAAATCCGTAGGTGTTAGCCTTCGGTATTATTGAAAATGGTCGTTCATGGCTATTTTCGACAAAAATGGGGGTTGTGTGGCCATTGATCATCGACTAGAGGCTCATACACCTCACCCCACATATGTTTCCTTGCCATAGATCACATTCTTGGATTTCTGGTGGAGACCATTTCTTGGTCAAAAATCCGTAGGTGTTAGCCTTCGGTATTATTGAAAATGGTCGTTCATGGCTATTTTCGACAAAAATGGGGGTGTGTGGCCATTGATCATCGACCAGATGCTCATACACCTCACCCCACATATGTTTCCTTGACATAGATCACATTCTTGGATTTCTGGTGGAGACCATTTCTTGGTCTAAAATCCGTAGGTCTTAGCCTCTAGTATTATTGAAAATGGTCGCTCATGGCTATTTTCATAAAAAATGGGGGTTGTGTGGCCATTTATCATCACCTAGAGGCTCATAAACCTCACCCCACATATGTTTCCTTGCCATAGATCACATTCTTGGATTTCTGGTGGAGACCATTTCTTGGTTAAAAACTCGTACGTGTTAGCCTTCGGTATTATTGAAAATGGTCGTTCATGGCTATTTTCGGCAAAATGGGGGTTGTGTGGCCATTGATCACCGACCAGAGGATCATACACCTCACCCCACATATGTTTCCTTGCCATAGATCACATTCTTGGTGGAGACCATTTCTTGGTCAAAAATCCATACGTGTTAGCCTTTGGTATTTTTGAAAATGGTCATTCATGGCTATTTTCGACAAAAATGGGGGTTGTGTGGCCATTGATCATCGACTAGAGGCTCATACACCTCACCCCACATATGTTTCCTTGCCATAGATCACATTCTTGGATTTCTGGTGGAGACCATTTCTTGGTCAAAAATCCGTAGGTGTTAGCCTTCGGTATTATTGAAAATGGTCGTTCATGGCTATTTTCGACAAAATGGGGGTTGTGTGGCCATTGATCATCGACCAGACGCTCATACACCTCACCCCACATTTGTTTCCTTGCCATAGATCACATTCTTGGATTTCTGGTGGAGACCATTTCTTGGTCTAAAATCCGTAGGTGTTAGCCTCTAGTATTATTGAAAATGGTCGCTCATGGCTATTTTCAAGGTCGCTCATGGCTATTTTCATAAAAAATGGGGGTTGTGTGGCCATTTATCATCGACTAGAGGCTCATAAACCTCACCCCACATATGTTTCCTTGCCATAGATTACATTCTTGGATTTCTGGTGGAAACCATTTCTTGGTTAAAAACGCGTACGCACTACCGGAATCGCAGGCTTTGCCGAGTGCAGTACGCTTTGCCGAGAGCCTTTTGTCGGGCACTCGGCAAAGAAGGCTTTGCCGAGTGCCGCACTCGGTAAAGTTAGGAACTCGGCAAAGAGCCCCTTTACCGAGTGCTGAACACTCGGCACAGGGGGCTCTCGGCAAAGACACGTTTTGCCGAGTGTTAAACACTCGGCAAAGGGGGCTCTCGGCAAAGGGCTGTCAACGGCCGTCCCAAAGCTGACGACCGTTAGTCGTTGCCGAGAGCCTACGGCTGGCACTCGGCAAAGAGGATTCTTTGCCGAGTGCCACCCAGGGGGCACTCGGCAAAGAAGTCTTTGCCGAGTGTCATCTCTAGACACTCGGCAAAGTATATTTTTATTTTTTTATTTTGTCTCCCAAATTTTTTGTGGTATGTTCCTACACTGTGTAGACCTACATGTATCATTTGTGCACAATTTTAACAAAGTTTTCAATCGTTAGTAGATTTAGTTCGTTTATTTGAATTTCTTCGGAAAATTTAGATTTGAATTGCAGGTCACTCGAAACTTGGAAAACCGTGCATGCAAAAATGATATTCATGTTACTTAGCATAAGTTACGACCGATTCCAGGAGCGGACCGGAAACTTCGAGCAACATGCTCACTAAACATGGCCGTGAACTTGCCATCCACATGTTTAAAAATTGTATAAAACACAAACAAAGTCAGAAAATCCTGAAACTTGTCCACGTGTCATGATATCATATGTACATGCTGCGATAAAAATTTTAGAATGTTTGGAGAAAGTTGTGGGACACTATGTGTAGAAACCTAAGAGAACTACACATGAAATCATATAGTTTCAATTTGGATCTCTTAGGTTTGTACACATAGTGTCCCACAACTTTCTCCAAACATTCTAAAATTTTTATCGCAGCCTGTACATATGATATCATGACACGTGGACAAGTTTCAGGATTTTCTGACTTTGTTTGTGTTTTATACAATTTTTAAACATGTGGATGGCAAGTTCACGGCCATGTTTAGTGAGCATGTTGCTCGAAGTTTCCGGTCCGCTCCTGAAATCGGTCGTAACTTGTGCTAA
Organism: Zea mays; assembly: GCF_902167145.1. Taxonomy (NCBI): domain Eukaryota; kingdom Viridiplantae; phylum Streptophyta; class Magnoliopsida; order Poales; family Poaceae; genus Zea; species Zea mays. The sequence continues at coordinate 32,758 of NW_023367020.1, read as the reverse complement.
GTAGCATGGATATCATTTTTGCATGCACGGTTTTCCAAGTTTCGAGTGACGTGCAGTTCAAATCTAAATTTTCCGAAGAAATTCAAATAAACGAACTAAATCTACTAGCTATTGAAAACACAGTTATAATTGTTCTAAAATGGTACATGTAGGTCTACATAGTGTAGGAACATACCACAAAAAGTTTCATAAACAAAATAAAAAAATTTAAATATATTTTGCCGAGTGCCCCAGCTTGGACACTCGGCAAAGAAAGCTTTGCCGAGTGCTTGTCGTGCGGCTCTCGGCAAAGTTTTTTTAAAAACCCTAATTCTAGTCTTTGCCGAGTGCCAACAGACAGGCACTCGGCAAAGAAGCCTTTGCCGAGTGCCAGATCAAAGGCACTCGGCAAAGTATATTTTTTAATTTTTAAAAAATCTTTGCCGAGTGCCAGATCGCGGGCACTCGGCAAAGAAGTTAATTATACCGACCTGCGGGCTCTTCTTCTCCTTCCTTCTTTCACTTTCCCACCGTGACATCGACGCCCGTCGCCGCCCGTCTTCGCCCGAGCGCCACCAAGCCATCCGCGGCCGCCCCCACGCGCTCGGCCGGCCGGCCGGCCACCACCGCCGCCGGCCTCCCTGCGCCCGCTGCCGCCCAGCCGTCTCCCTGCGCCCGCCGCCGCTCGGCTGCCACGAGCTCGGCCCGCCGCCGCCGCCCGGTCGTCAGGCGGCTCCAACGAGCTCGGCCCGCCGCTGCCCGGTCGCCTACGCTACTCCCTGCGCCCGGCCGTCCACGCGCAACCACCGTCCGGCCACCCGCGCGTCCACCATCGTCGCCGGCCCCGGCCTCGAATAGGTATAATTTTTTTTCTTGATCAAAGCTTGTACTACTACTCTACAATTAATTGTATATCTATGATGTTCGAAATATTGCATATGCATTATGTTATTCGACTATATCTATAGGAAAATAACAATATTTATGATACTAATTTGAGTCTAAAATCATAAACCTTGTGATAGATGTGGTTCGACTACTTGTATATATGATGTCCAATGCATTGCATATATGTCATAGTGTCGTTGATATACCTGTGAATATCAGCCATCGTGCTGCTACTTTTATTTGCAGGTTTTGGAAACCTCCCCGTGCAGGGGAGGTGCTGCCGATTTTTTTGTCGATATATGTTAGATAGCGGTAGATAGGCACAAGTAGTGGTAGGTTTGCCGATGGCATGCGTGGTCCTAAGGATGGCGGTCGTTGATGTGAATTCATATGAACAAAGTTTGGCAATATTTTTTTTGTATTAATAGACTTGTGTTTCTTTTTTACAGAGAAGATACTTGTCTTCCTAGCCGCTGCGGGTCTGCCTGCACCGCGTCGCGTCGCCACTGCACCGACCCGCCACAGCCCCACTAGCCTGACTCCACCGCCACCCTAGGTATAACCTCTATTTCCGCATCATGGTCGTAGATCACGTAACCCAGTTAGGCGTCTCCCGTTCGAAAGAGATACAGTGTAGATATGCAGATCTTTGCATATCTACAAATGTATCAGTTTCGAATTGTCCACGTTTTTTGGACAGCCCGCGGTTGCGTAGATGGTGTTAGTTTCCATGCTCTACTCCGGTCCGAGAAAGAGTTTCGGCGTCACCTCCCTGTTGTTCTCCGGACAGTACACTCTCCCTGCCAGGACGTGTATCCGGAGAACAGCGGGGAGGTGCTGCCGAAATTCTATCTCGGATCGGAGTAGAGCATGGAAACTAACTCCATCTACGCAACCGCGGGTGGGATTAGGACCTATCCTCACCTATTAGAAGGTAGGAACGTAGTGTACATGCATTACATGTCTATATTAAACTATACTCGGTTATATATGTTAGAGGATGGAGGACCGTGAGTGGATGTACACGGGCCGCGTTCGACGTAATGATGTCACCCCAGAATGGATTAGGAAGACCGATGCTTTCGTGGAACGGGCATATGGCGAAGCTGCTAAAGGAGCTAGCCTAGTCCCTTGTCCGTGCAGCAAATGTGACAACCGGAAAAGAAAACCAAAGAAGGCCATGGTAGAACATATTTGGAAGAATGGATTTACGCCGGACTATACTCGGTGGATCTTCCATGGTGAAGCGCATCGCACGAGAGAGGAGGTGGTCAGACAACGCGTCGAGGATTACGATGCTGATGCCGGGGTAGCAGACATGTTGAACGACTATCACGAGGCACAGTTCGCCGAAGGACGTACGGAGGACGAGCCAGAGGCGACCGCAAAGGCATTCTACGACATGTTTGACGCGGCACAGAAACCCCTTCACGGCAAGACAAAGGTTTCTCAACTGGATGCCATTGGGCGTATAATGGCGTTGAAGTCGCAGTATAGCATGAGTCGAGACGCCTTCGATGGTTTGTTGACAGTTATTGGCAGCCTGCTTCCGGAGGATCACGTTCTGCCAAAGAGCATGTACGAGGCACAGAAACTCCTTCGTGCACTCAAGATGACGTATGAGCAGATACATGCTTGTCCGAAGGGCTGCGTCCTATTTAGGAAAGAACACACTGAGGCAAAGTACTGTCCGAAGTGTAAATCGTCTAGGTTCATGGAGGTAGACTCTGGTGATGGACAGAAGAAGCAGCTCGACATCCCCGTGACAATCCTACGCCACCTTCCGTTCATACCGAGGATCCAGCGTCTATACATGACAGAGGAATCCGCGAAACAGATGACATGGCACAAAAAAGGCAAACGATACAATCCTGACAAGATGGTTCACGCATCCGATGGTGAAGCATGGACCCACTTTGATGCCATTCACCATGAGAAAGCCAAAGAGGCTCGACATGTTCGTGTTGCGCTGGCCACAGATGGGTTCAATCCCTATGGAATGACCGCTGCCCCATACACATGTTGGCCCGTGTTCGTTATCCCCATCAATCTCCCCCCCGGCGTATGCTTTCAAAGACAGAACATATTCGTGTCGTTGATAATTCCTGGACACCCGGGGAATAAAATGGGCGTGTACATGGAGCCTTTGATTGATGAATTGGTCCGTGCTTGGGAGGAAGGGGTATGGACGTACGACCGAGCTACGAAGACAAACTTCAAAATGCATGTTTGGTACCAGTACTCCATGCATGACTTTCCGGCGTACGGGCTATTTTGCGCCTGGTGTGTTCACGGTAAGTTTCCATGCCCAGTTTGCAAGGAAGCTCTTAGGTTCATTTGGTTGAAGAAGGGTGGCAAATATTCGTCATTCGATAAACATCGACAATTTCTCCCTCCTGACCATGCATTCCGACAAGACATCAAGAACTTTACGAAAGGTGTTGTGGTGACAGACCGCCCACCTGCAATGATGACTGGTGCCGAAGTTCGCGAACAGATAGATGGTCTCGTGGCCAACCCAGAAGGTGGTTTTGTGGGATATGGTGAGCAACATATGTGGACACATAAGTCGGGCTTGACTCGGCTCCCCTATTATGATGACCTGCTCCTTCCACACAACATTGACGTGATGCACACTGAAAAGAATGTCGCCGAGGCACTTTGGGCGACAATTATGGAGATTCCTGATAAGTCAAAGGACAACGTAAAGGCAAGAGTGGATCTGGCAGAGTTATGTGATAGACCAAACCAAGAGATGAAGCCGCCTAGTGGTGGTAAGACATGGAGAAGGCCTAAGGCCGATTTCGTCCTGAGCAGGGCCCAGAGGAAGGAAGTACTACAGTGGATCAAGATGTTAATGTTCCCTGATGGGTATGCAGCTAACCTTAGTAGGGGGGTGAACTTATCTACTCTGCGAGTCTTAGGGATGAAGAGTCATGACTTCCACATATGGATTGAACGAATTCTTCCGGCGATGGTTCGAGGCTATGTCCCTGAGCATGTCTGGCTAGCGCTTGCAGAGTTGAGCTATTTCTTTCGCCAGCTTTGTGCAAAAGAGTTAGCTCGGACCATGATTGCAGACTTGGAAAGGATGGCACCCGTGTTACTGTGTAAGCTGGAGAAGATCTTTCCACCCGGCTTCTTCAATCCGATGCAGCATTTGATTATTCATCTCCCATATGAGGCACGAATGGGGGGGCCCGTGCAGGGACGTTGGTGCTATCCAATCGAGAGATGTCTAAAGAGTATCCGAAAGAAATGTAGAAATAAATGCAAAATCGAGGCTTCCATTGCAGAGGCATACATACTGGAGGAGGTGTCAAACTTCACAACAACTTACTATGGTGACAAACTGCCGAGCGTGCATAATCCACCCCCTCGTTACAATGATGGCGGCAATGAATCGAACCTCAGCATTTTTCGAGGGCAACTCGGAAGCGCGAGTGGTTCGACCACCAAGACCCTGAGACATGAAGAGTGGCGCCATATCATGCTATATGTATTGACCAACCTTGAAGAGGTGACGCCATACATGGAGCAATTTATTCATGAATTCTGGCGTCGATCAAGGGACCCAACTCCACAGGAATATGATACCCTTCTTAGAAAGGGTGCGGGAAATGGATTGCCCGATTTCATTTCCTGGTTTAAACATAAGGTACGTGCTTAGTTTGTTATTCCAAATTGCTCTTACGTGCGAATAATATAACAATCTAGCGTGTTTGAACTTGCAGGGCCAAAGAGAGCCGTCTATGAGTGCCGAGTTGAGACAAGTAGCCAATGGCTTTGCCTATAGGGTCAGGAAATTTTCTGGGTATGACATCAATGGATACCGTTTTCGCACAACAAGCTACGACCAAAGTCGGCCCAATCGAAAAACCACGTGTTCTGGAGTCTTTACGCCCGGGCTTGACGAGGTCGAGTATTATGGAAGAATTGAAGAAATATATGAACTCAATTTTTATGGTTCCAAACCTCTTACTCCAGTGATATTCAAATGTCATTGGTTTGACCCTGAAGTTACGAGACGGACACATTCTAATCTTGGGATAGTCGAAATTCGACAGGATTCCACCTTAACAGGAGACGATGTCTACATTGTGGCCCAACAGGCCACACAAGTGTATTATCTTCCATATGCGTGCCAAACGAAACAACATCTTAAGGGTTGGGATGTTGTGTATAAGGTATCACCGCACGCTAAATTACCTGTTCCAAACGATGAAGATTATAACTTAGACCCGGACACATATGACGGAGAGTTCTTCCAAGAAGATGGGCTCGAAGGGCAATTTGAGATAGACTTAACCGAAGCGATCGGAATGGAAGTAGATATTGAAATGGTTGTTGATGACGAGGATGATGAGGTGCAAAATGAGAATGACTTAGAAATACTTGAAGGCAATGCCAATGACGAAGTTGCGCCTTCAGATGATGTTGACTATGAAATGGTTGATAGTGATGATGACACTTATGATCCGGCTAACCCGGACACATATGAAGATTATTTTTAATCGATGTAATGCTATATTTCATTTATTTTGCATATGTTTCTAAATACATATTTTTTTATCTGTGCTTAATTGTTTACTCTTAATTACAGGTTGTTGGACAAAGATGGTGGGCGGTGGGACGAGGACGAGGAGGGGGAGGGGGAGGAGGAGCACCCGTAGGACGGAGGAGGAGGCGCAGCAGGACGACGCTGTACAGCAGCAGGTGGAGCAGCAAGCCGCTGTCGATGCGGCACAGCAGGACGACGACGATGCGGCGCAGCAGGACGACGACGACGACGCCGCCGCTCAGCAGGGCCTCTCAGGTTCTGGCTCCTCAGGTTCGAGGAGTACCTACCTGCGAGGTCCCGCGAGCCTACCTAAGCGACCCATTCTTCGTGACAGACGTCCCCTCATACGACCCGATGGAGAGAGGTAGGTAACTTTAGATGTTGTTGCTGCTTTTTCATATTATATGTTCAAATTAATAATAGAAACTAATACTTCATCTTAATCACTTCGACAGGTCTTGGATGGTTTTGGAGACTGCAGGGGGTCACGGCCGCAACCCCAATGGCATCCTCGGCCTTCTATGCCGGGAACACTTCCCTGGGCTTGTCGAGTACGCCGGAGTGACGAGCCCAGCGTACACCTTCGACCACTACGCCGTCGCCCCCGATGCAGTAGATCGGGACGGCAGACAATTCAACAACAAGGCGGAGCGGGTCAAGCAAGAGCTGTGGGTAAGTCTTTCTCGCACTATATTGTTTAATAAGTCGCATTTGTTGCATATTCTTTAAATAATGTATGGATACATCGTCTTTGTATGTAGGATTTCTTCAGGTGCGATGCTGGATACGAGGCCAGGGCGGATGTGGTGTCTACGACGTGCTGTAAGAAGCTCGTCGTGGACATGCACTACGAGGCGCGCATCCAGGCCATCGTCACTTACCACGGCTCCGTCCTTGGGGAGAAGGTGACCAAGAAGGACGCCCGAACCATGTCATTGACTGCGGACCAGTACTTGCAGGTAAATACAAAACTTTATTATTGGTACTAAATATGCTTATTCTTATCTTCTGATATGCGGTGTACTTATATTTTTTTAGATGATTCCTCATTGGTGCGCCGCGCATCCTGAGTGCTGGGAGAAGATGGTGCAGAGGTGGTGCTCGGCTGAGTGGGACGAGGCGCACAACGCTAGCCGGGAACGGCGTTTGCTGATGCAAGGTCCCTCCCACCATCAAGGCAGCCGCAGCCTGGGCAAATACGCGGAAGCATGGGTACGCGCTCTTTTTTATTTAGGTATATAACTTTCGATTAGACATGATTTCTAACCATATCGTTGGTTTTCTCGCAGTCGGCGGCACATGGTGGCGCGCCTTGCTCCACGTTCTCGGCATATGCCATGGCCCACAAGGGGAAGGCGACGTCCGACGTCACCTACAACCCGGATGACGGGCCCGAAGCGTACACCAACCCCACCATCCACAGCCGACTCAGTGAGTACACCGCAATGGCCAAGGAGGTCCATGGGCCAGATTACGATCCGAGGACCGAGGACATCGACGGAGATGTCCTCATGAGGGTCGGAGGAGGCAAGAGGCATGGGCGGTACTGGATTGCCGACGGGGCAATCGACTCGTCCTCCACTCCCACTCTCTCTCAGGTGCGAGCAAGGAGCACGAGCGCGAGCCCAGCCATACGACCTCGGCAGGACACCTCACAGCATCGTATCCAGCAACTCCAGGTTATTCCTTATCTATTCATCGTTCATTAATTTTTATATATCTTCTCTTTGCATTATCGTAACATTAGGGCGAAATATTACAGACTCAGCTAGATGATGAGAGGAGGCAACGTGAGGAGCTGGAGAAGAGGATGTCGGATTTGTTCGCGTACGTGCAGAGCCTTGGCGCCGCACAGGGTCATGCTCCACCACCTCCGTTGTTCCCTACAACTGACCCTGCTGAGTTCACTACTCCTGTGAGTATCAAAATTTTAGTACTGCATGATATATATTCATATGTTCTCACACATACAATCTATTCTCTGTGCAGCGTCAATCGGCGGCGTCGAACAACCCTCATGCTTCGTCCAGCCCTTCGCCGAACCAGTCCAGATGCCCACCTCGTTGATGATCCAGACTTGGTCTTGTGAGTGTTGGTGATGTTTGGCTAGACTTGGTCTTGTGAGATACTTGGTGATGTTAGTGATGATCCAGACTTATATCTGTTTTGTGATGATCCAAACTTATATTTGTGAGTGTTGGTGATGTTAGTTATACTTGGTCTTGTGAGATACTTAATGAGACTTATGTGCTGTGAAACCTGATTTATGTGGTGATATTTGTGATATATATGGTGTTGATGATAAATGTGTTGATTCTGTGATGCGAATGATATATAATGTGATGTGAATGATATATATCTTTTGTTTGTTTGGATGGAACAGCAAAAACAAATAAAAAAGGGACATCCTGGTCACTTTGCCGAGTGTAACACTCGGCAAAGGTCGCTTTGCCGAGTGCTATGACCATGGCACTCGGCAAAGAAGGAAACCTGGGAACCGGTAAAGCCATCTTTGCCGAGTGCTGACCATGGCACTCGGCAAAGAAGGAAACCTGGGAACCGGCAAAGATGTCTTTGCCGAGTGCTGACCATGGCACTCGGCAAAGAAGGAAACCTGGGAACCGGCAAAGATGTCTTTGCCGAGTGCCGTTGCCAAGGCACTCGACAAAGGGACTGGCAAAGGGGCCCACTGGAGGGTTCTTTGCCGAGTGCCAGTCCACCAGACACTCGGCAAAGAAACCTCCTTTGCCGAGTGCCTACTAGGGCTCTCGGCACAGAGACTGGCTGTGGGGTCCACTAGACCAGTCTTTGCCGAGTGTCGCCGTTGGCACTCGGTAAAGGATCCGTCACCGTCACTTGGCGCCGTGACGGTGACTTTTCTTTGCCGAGTGCCAAATGGCACTCGGCAAAGTCTTTGCCGAGTGCCCGACAAAAAGTACTCGGCAAAGAAGCTGTTGCCGATGTACAGTTCGCCGAGCCTTCTTTGCCGAGTGTTACACTCGGCAAAGGCTTTGCCGAGTGTAAAATAGCCTTTGCCGTGTGTTTAGAACACACGGCAAAGAAGCTGATTCCGGTAGTGACGTGTTAGCCTTCAGTATTATTGAAAATGGTCATTCATGGCTATTTTCGGCAAAATGGGGGTTGTGTGGCCATTGATCGTCGACCAGAGGCTCATACACCTCACCCCACATATGTTTCCTTGTTGTAGATCACATTCTTGGATTTCTGGTGGAGACCATTTCTTGGTCAAAAAACCGTAGGTGTTAGCCTTCGATATTATTGAAAATGGTCGTTCATGGCTATTTTCGACAAAAATGGGGGTTGTGTGGCCATTGATCATCGACCAGAGGCTCATACACCTCACCCCACATATGTTTCCTTGCCATAGATCACATTCTTGGATTTCTGGTGGAGACCATTTCTTGGTCAAAAACTCGTACGTGTTAGCCTTCTGTATTATTGAAAATGGTCGTTCATGGCTATTTTCGGCAAAATGGGGGTTTTGTGGCCATTGATCATCGACCAGAGGCTCATACACCTCACCCCACATATGTTTCCTTGCCATAGATCACATTCTTGGATTTCTGGTGGAGACCATTTCTTGGTCAAAAATCCGTAGGTGTTAGCCTTCGGTATTATTGAAAATGGTCGTTCATGGCTATTTTCGGCAAAATGGGGGTTCTGTGGCCATTGATCATCGACCAGAGGCTCGTACACCTCACCCCACATATGTTTCCTTGCCATAGATCACATTCTTGGATTTCTGGTGGAGACCATTTCTTGGTCAAAAATCCGTAGGTGTTAGCCTTCGGTATTATTGAAAATGGTCGTTCATGGCTATTTTCGACAAAAATGGGGGTTGTGTGGCCATTGATCATCGACCAGAGGCTCATACACCTCACCCCACATATGTTTCCTCGCCATAGATCACATTCTTGGATTTCAGGTGGAGACCATTTCTTGGTCAAAAATCCGTAGGTCTTAGCCTCTAATATTATTGAAAATGGTCGCTCATGGCTATTTTCGGCAAAATTGGGGTTCTGTGGCCATTGATCGTCGACCAGAGGCTCATACACCTCACCCCACATATGTTTCCTTGTCGTAGATCACATTCTTGGATTTCTGGTGGAGACCATTTCTTGGTCAAAAATCCGTAGGTGTTAGCCTTCGATATTATTGAAAATGGTCGTTCATGGCTATTTTCGACAAAAATGGGGGTTGTGTGGCCATTGATCATCGACCAGAGGCTCATACACCTCACCCCACATATGTTTCCTTGCCATTGATCACATTCTTGGATTTCTGGTGGAGACCATTTCTTGGTAAAAAATCTGTAGGTGTTAGCCTTCGGTATTATTGAAAATGGTCGTTCATGGCTATTTTCGACAAAAATGAGGGTTGTGTGGCCATTGATCATCGACCAGACGCTCATACACCTCACCCCACATATGTTTCCTTGCCATAGATCACATTCTTGGATTTCTGGTGGGGACCATTTCTTGGTCTAAAATCCGTAGGTGTTAGCCTCTAGTATTATTGAAAATGGTCGCTCATGGCTATTTTCAAGGTCGCTCATGGCTATTTTCATAAAAAATGGGGGTTGTGTGGCCATTTTCATCGACTAGAGGTTCATAAACCTCACCCCACATATGTTTCCTTGCCATAGATCACATTCTTGGATTTCTGGTGGAGACCATTTCTTGGTCAAAAATCCGTACGTGTTAGCCTTTGGTATTTTTGAAAATGGTCGTTCATGGCTTGGTCGATGATCAATGGCCACACAACCCCCATTTTTTATGAAAATAGCCATGAGCGACCATTTTCAATAATACTAGAGGCTAAGACCTACGGATTTTTGACCAAGAAATGGTCTCCACCAGAAATCCAAGAATGTGATCTATGGCAAGGAAACATTTGTGGGGTGAGGTGTATGAGCCTCTCGTCGATGATCAATGGCCACACAACCCCCATTTTTGTCGAAAATAGCCATGAATGACCATTTACAATAATACCGAAGGCTAACACCTACGGATTTTTGACCAAGAAATGGTCTCCACCAGAAATCCAAGAATGTGATCTATGGCAAGGAAACATATGTGGGGTGAGGTGTATGAGCCTATGGTCGATGATCAATGGCCACACAACCCCCATTTTTGTCGAAAATAGCCATGAACGACCATTTTCAATAATATCGAAGGCTAACACCTACGGATTTTTGACCAAGAAATGGTCTCCACCAGAAATCCAAGAATGTGATCTATGGCAAGGAAACATATGTGGGGTGAGGTGTACGAGCCTCTGGTCGATGATCAATGGCCACACAACCCCCAATTTTTATGAAAATAGCCATGAGAGACCATTTTCAATAATACTAGAGGCTAAGACCTACGGATTTTTGACCAAGAAATGGTCTCCACCAGAAATCCAAGAATGTGATCTATGGCAAGGAAACATATGTGGGGTGAGGTGTATGAGCCTCTGGTCGATGATCAATGGCCACACAACCCCCATTTTTGTCGAAAATAGCCATGAATGACCATTTACAATAATACCGAAGGCTAACACCTACGGATTTTTGACCAAGAAATGGTCTCCACCAGAAATCCAAGAATGTGATCTATGGCAAGGAAACATATGTGGGGTGAGGTGTATGAGCCTCTAGTCGATGATCAATGGCCACACAACCCCCATTTTTTATGAAAATAGCCATGAGCGACCATTTTCAATAATATTAGAGGCTAAGACCTACGGATTTTTGACCAAGAAATGGTCTCCACCAGAAATCCAAGAATGTGATCTATGGCAAGGAAACATATGTGGGGTGAGGTGTATGAGCCTCTGGTCGATGATCAATGGCCACACAACCCCCATTTTTGTCGAAAATAGCCATGAACGACCATTTTCAATAATATCGAAGGCTAACACCTACGGATTTTTGACCAAGAAATGGTCTCCACCAGAAATCCAAGAATGTGATCTATGGCAAGGAAACATATGTGGGGTGAGGTGTACGAGCCTCTGGTCGATGATCAATGGCCACACAACCCCCAATTTTTATGAAAATAGCCATGAGAGACCATTTTCAATAATACTAGAGGCTAAGACCTACGGATTTTTGACCAAGAAATGGTCTCCACCAGAAATCCAAGAATGTGATCTATGGCAAGGAAACATATGTGGGGTGAGGTGTATGAGCCTCTGGTCGATGATCAATGGCCACACAACCCCCATTTTTGTCGAAAATAGCCATGAATGACCATTTACAATAATACCGAAGGCTAACACCTACGGATTTTTGACCAAGAAATGGTCTCCACCAGAAATCCAAGAATGTGATCTATGGCAAGGAAACATATGTGGGGTGAGGTGTATGAGCCTCTAGTCGATGATCAATGGCCACACAACCCCCATTTTTGTCGAAAATAGCCATGAATGACCATTTTCAAAAATACCAAAGGCTAACACGTACGGATTTTTGACCAAGAAATGGTCTCCACCAGAAATCCAAGAATGTGATCTATGGCAAGGAAACATATGTGGGGTGAGGTGTATGGGCCTCTGGTCGATGATCAATTGCCACACAACCCCCATTTTGTCGAAAATAGCCATGAATGACCATTTTCAATAATACCGAAGGCTAACACCTACGGATTTTTGACCAAGAAATGGTCACCACCAGAAATCCAAGAATGTGATCTACGACAAGGAAACATATGTGGGGTGAGGTGTATGAGCCTCTGGTCGACGATCAATGGCCACACAACCCCCATTTTGCCGAAAATAGCCATGAATGACCATTTTCAATAATACCGAAGGCTAACACATACGAGTTTTTAACCAAGAAATGGTTTCCACCAGAAATCCAAGAATGTAATCTATGGCAAGGAAACATATGTGGGGTGAGGTCTATGAGCCTCTAGTCGATGATAAATGGCCACACAACCCCCATTTTTTATGAAAATAGCCATGAGCGACCTTGAAAATAGCCATGAGCGACCATTTTCAATAATACTAGAGGCTAACACCTACGGATTTTAGACCAAGAAATGGTCTCCACCAGAAATCCTAGAATGTGATCTATTGCAAGGAAACATATGGGGTGTGAGGTGGACGAGCCTCTGGTCGATGATCAATGGCCACACAACCCCCATTTTTGTCGAAAATAGCCATGAACGATCATTTACAATAATACCGAAGGCTAACACCTACGGATTTTTGACCAAGAAATGGTCTCCACTAGAAATCCAAGAATGTGATCTATGGCAAGGAAACATATGTGGGGTGAGGTTTATGAGCCTCTAGTCGATGATAAATGGCCACACAACCCCCATTTTTTATGAAAATAGCCATGAGCGACCTTGAAAATAGCCATGAGCGACCATTTTCAATAATACTAGAGGCTAACACCTATGGATTTTAGACCAAGAAATGGTCTCCACCAGAAATCCAAGAATGTGATCTATGGCAAGGAAACATATGTGGGGTGAGGTGTATGAGCGTCTGGTCGATGATCAATGGCCACACAACCCCCATTTTTGTCGAAAATAGCCATGAACGACCATTTTCAATAATACCGAAGGCTAACACCTACGGATTTTTGACCAAGAAATGGTCTCCACCAGAAATCCAAGAATGTGATCTATGGCAAGGAAACATATGTGGGGTGAGGTGTATGAGCCTCTGGTCGATGATCATTGGCCACACAACCCCCATTTTTGTCGAAAATAGCCATGAACGACCATTTTCAATAATACCGTAGGCTAACACCTACGGATTTTTGACCAAGAAATGGTCTCCACCAGAAATCCAAGAATGTGATCTATGGCAAGGAAACATATGTGGGGTGAGGTGTATGAGCCTCTAGTCGATGATCAATGGCCACACAACCCCCATTTTTGTCGAAAATAGCCATGAATGACCATTTTCAAAAATACCAAAGGCTAACATGTACGGATTTTTGACCAAGAAATGGTCTCCACCAGAAATCCAAGAATGTGATCTATGGCAAGGAAACATATGTGGGGTGAGGTGTATGAGCCTCTGGTCGATGATCAATGGACACACAACCCCCATTTTTGTCGAAAATAGCCATGAATGACCATTTTCAATAATACCGAAGGCTAACACGTACGAGTTTTTAACCAAGAAATGGTTTCCACCAGAAATCCAAGAATGTAATCTATGGCAAGGAAACATATGTGGGGTGAGGTGTATGAGCCTCTGGTCGATGATCAATGGCCACACAACCCCCATTTTTTATGAAAATAGCCATGAGCGACCATTTTCAATAATACTAGAGGCTAAGACCTACGGATTTTTAACCAAGAAATGGTCTCCACCAGAAATCCAAGAATGTGATCTACGACAAGGAAACATATGTGGGGTGAGGTGTATGAGCGTCTGGTTGACGATCAATGGCCACACAACCCCCATTTTTGTCGAAAATAGCCATGAACGACCATTTTCAATAATACGAAAGGCTAACACCTACGGATTTTTGACCAAGAAATGGTCGGGGTGAGGTTTACGAGCCTCTGGTCGATGATCAATGGCCACACAACCCCCATTTTTTATGAAAATAGCCATGAGCGACCTTGAAAATAGCCATGAGCGACCATTTTCAATAATACTAGAGGCTAACACCTACGGATTTTAGACCAAGAAATGGTTTCCACCAGAAATCCAAGAATGTGATCTATGGCAAGCAAACATATGTGGGGTGAGGTGTATGAGCCTCTGGTCGACGATCAATGGCCACACAACCCCCATTTTGCCGAAAATAGCCATGAATGACCATTTTCAATAATACCGAAGGCTAACACCTACGGATTTTTGACCAAGAAATGGTCTCCACCAGAAATCCAAGAATGTGATCTATGGCAAGGAAACATATGTGGGGTGAGGTGTATGAGCGTCTGGTCGATGATCAATGGCCACACAACCCCCATTTTTGTCGAAAATAGCCATGAACGACCATTTTCAATAATATCGAAGGCTAACACCTACGGATTTTTGACCAAGAAATGGTCTCCACCAGAAATCCAAGAATGTGATCTATGGCAAGGAAACATATGTGGGGTGAGGTGTATGAGCCTCTGGTCGACGATCAATGGCCACACAACCCTAATTTTTGTCGAAAATAGCCATGAACGACCATTTTCAATGACACTGAAGGCTAACACCTACGGATTTTTGACCAAGAAATGGTCTCCACCATAAATCCAAGAATGTGATCTATGGCAAGGAAACATATGTGTAGTGAGGTGTATGAGCCTCTGGTCGAAGATCAATGGCCACACAACCCCCATTTTTGTCGAAAATAGCCATGAATGACCATTTTCAAAAATACCAAAGGCTAACACATTCGGATTTTTGCCCAAGAAATGGTCTCCACCAGAAATCCAAGAATGTGATCTATGGCAAGGAACCATATGTGGGGTGAGGTGTATGTGTTGGGGACTTGTTCTCAAATTCTAAGAGTTAAGAACAAGGCAACATAAAAAGTGTTAAGTGTTAGGGTCCTTCGTCCTTCGAAGCGTTATATCCCTTTGGGAAATAATGAGTCTCGGACGAAGGCCATGAGAAACATACCTTCGTAATCATAACACATAATGACGAAGGATTCACATAAAGCATGAAATATGATATAAGCATCACCAAAGAATCATTTCTATTTTATTAACATGGAAAAACAGAAATGATCCCAAATTACAAATGTACCTTCGATCCTGAGAGAAGATGGAAAGTACGAGCGTGACGCCAAAAGCAAAATGACAAGTTCGTGTGAACAGTACGGGAGTACTGTTCATCTATTTATAGACGCGGGACGCAGCCCACGTAAAATTACATCCATGTCCATTACATTTGTTAACGGTTTATAGAAATCTATTGAGGACCCCGAAGTCTTTTCGTCTTAAGGTCGGTTCCCCCTTGTGCCATCGCGCCGAAGCTTCCCTGCGTACAGCTTCGGCTGCCCCCGACCTTCGTCTGGCTCAGCCTTCGTCCTGGTCGTGCTCCATATCCATAATTCTGAATCCGAAAATACCTGTTCATATAATTCACTTGGAAAACATTGTCAAATCATGTTTTTGAGGACCTTCGGAGGACGAAGGCCCCCAACAGTATGAGCCTCTGGTCGATGATCAATTGCCACACAACCCCCATTTTGTCGAAAATAGCCATGAACGACCATTTTCAATAATACCGAAGGCTAACACCTACGGATTTTTGACCAAGAAATGGTCTCCACCATAAATCCAAGAATGTGATCTATGGCAAGGAAACATATGTGTAGTGAGGTGTATGAGCGTCTGGTCGATGATCAATGGCCACACAACCCCCATTTTTGTCGAAAATAGCCATGAACGACCATTTTCAATAATACAGAAGGCTAACACCTACGGATTTTTGACCAAGAAATGGTCTCCACCAGAAATCCAAGAATGTGATCTATGGCAAGGAAACATATGTGGGGTGAGGTGTATGAGCCTCTGGTCGATGATCAATGGCCACACAACCCCCATTTTTGTCGAAAATAGCCATGAACGACTATTTTCAATAATATCGAAGGCTAACACCTACGGATTTTTGACCAAGAAATGGTCTCCACCAGAAATCCAAGAATGTGATCTACGACAAGGAAACATATGTGGGGTGAGGTGTATGAGCCTCTGGTCGATGATCAATGGTCACACAACCTCCATTTTCAATCATACCGAAGGGTAACACGTACGGATTTTTGACCAAGAAATGGTCTCCACCAGAAATCCAAGAATGCGATCTATGGCAAGGAAACATATGTGGGGTGAGGTGTATGAGCGTCTGGTCGATGATCAATGGCCACACAACCCCCATTTTTGTCGAAAATAGCCATGAACGACCATTTTCAATAATACCGAAGGCTAACACCTACGGATTTTTTACCAAGAAATGGTCTCCACCAGAAATCCAAGAATGTGATCTACGACAAGGAAACATATGTGGGGTGAGGTGTATGAGCCTCTGGTCGACGATCAATGGCCACACAACCCCCATTTTGCCGAAAATAGCCATGAACGACCATTTTCAATAATACCGAAGGCTAACACCTACGGATTTTTGACCAAGAAATGGTCTCCACCAGAAATCCAATAATGTGATCTATGGCAACGAAACATATGTGGGGTGAGGTGTATGAGCCTCTAGTCGATGATCAATGGCCACACAACCCCCATTTTTGTCGAAAATAGCCATTAATGACCATTTTCAAAAATACCAAAGGCTAACACGTACAGATTTTTGACCAAGAAATGGTCTCCACCAGAAATCCAAGAATGTGATCTATGGCAAGGAAACATATGTGGGGTGAGGTGTATGAGCGTCTGGTCGATGATCAATGGCCACACAACCCCCATTTTTGTCGCAAATAGCCATGAACGACCATTTTCAATAATATCGAAGGCTAACACCTACGGATTTTTGACCAAGAAATGGTCTCCACTAGAAATCCAAGAATGTGATCTACGACAAGGAAACATATGTGGGGTGAGGTGTATGAGCCTCTTGTCGACGATCAATGGCCACACAACCCCCATTTTGCCGAAAATAGCCATGAATGACCATTTTCAATAATACCGAAGGCTAACACGTACGAGTTTTTAACCAAGAAATGGTTTCCACCAGAAATTTAAGAATGTGATCTATGGCAAGGAAACATATGTGGGGTGAGGTGTATGAGCCTCTGGTCGATGATCAATGGCCACACAACCCTAATTTTTGTCGAAAATAGCCATGAACGACCATTTTCAATAATACTAGAGGCTAACACCTACGGATTTTAGACCAAGAAATGGTCTCCACCAGAAATCCAAGAATGTGATCTATGGCAAGGAAACATATGTGGGGTGAGGTGTATGAGCGTCTGGTCGATGATCAATGGCCACACAACCCCCATTTTTGTCGAAAATAGCCATGAACGACCATTTTCAATAATACCGAAGGCTAACACCTACGGATTTTTGACCAAGAAATGGTCTCCACCAGAAATCCAAGAATGTGATCTATGGCAAGAAAACATATGTGGGGTGAGGTGTATGAGCCTCTGGTCGATGATCAATGGCCACACAACCCCCATTTTTGTCGAAAATAGCCATGAACGACCATTTTCAATAATACCGAAGGCCAACACCTACGGATTTTTGACCAAGAAATGGTCTCCACCAGAAATCCAAGAATGTGATCTATGGCAAGGAAACATATGTGGGGTGAGGTGTATGAGCGTCTGGTCGATGATCAATGGCCACACAACCCCCATTTTTGTCGAAAATAGCCATGAATGACCATTTACAATAATACCGAAGGCTAACACCTACGGATTTTTGACCAAGAAATGGTCTCCACCAGAAATCCAAGAATGTGATCTATGGAAAGGAAACATATGTGGGATGAGGTGTACGAGCCTTTGGTCGATGATCAATGGCCACAGAACCCCCATTTTGCCGAAAATAGCCATGAACGACCATTTTCAATAATACCGAAGGCTAACACGTACGAGTTTTTGACCAAGAAATAGTCTCCACCAAAAATCCAAGAATGTGATCTATGGCAAGGAAACATATGTGGGGTGAGGTGTACGAGCCTCTGGTTGATGATCAATGGCCACACAACCCCCATTTTGCCGAAAATAGCCATGAATGACCATTTTCAATAATACCGAAGGCTAACACGTACGAGTTTTTAACCAAGAAATGGTTTCCACCAGAAATCCAAGAATGTAATCTATGGCAAGGAAACATATGTGGGGTGAGGTTTATGAGCCTCTAGTCGATGATAAATGGCCACACAACCCCCATTTTTTATGAAAATAGCCATGAGCGACCTTGAAAATAGCCATGAGCGACCATTTTCAATAATACTAGAGGATAACACCTATGGATTTTAGACCAAGAAATGGTCTCCACCAGAAATCCAAGAATGTGATCTATGGCAAGGAAACATATGTGGGGTGAGGTGTATGAGCGTCTGGTCGATGATCAATGGCCACACAACCCCCATTTTTGTCGAAAATAGCCATGAACGACCATTTTCAATAATACCGAAGGCTAACACCTACGGATTTTTGACCAAGAAATGGTCTCCACCAGAAATCCAAGAATGTGATCTATGGCAAGGAAACATATGTGGGGTGAGGTGTATGAGCCTCTGGTCGACGATCAATGGCCACACAACCCTAATTTTTGTCGAAAATAGCCATGAACGACCATTTTCAATGACACTGAAGGCTAACACCTACGGATTTTTGACCAAGAAATGGTCTTCACCATAAATCCAAGAATGTGATCTATGGCAAGGAAACATATGTGTAGTGAGGTGTATGAGCCTCTGGTCGAAGATCAATGGCCACACAACCCCCATTTTTGTCGAAAATAGCCATGAATGACCATTTTCAAAAATACCAAAGGCTAACACGTACGGATTTTTTACCAAGAAATGGTCTCCACCAGAAATCCAAGAATGTGATCTATGGCAAGGAAACATATGTGGGGTGAGGTGTACGAGCCTCTGGTCGATAATGAATGGCCACACAACCCCCATTTTGCCGAAAATAGCCATGAACGATCATTTTCAATAATACCGAAGGCTAACTCGTACGAGTTTTTAACCAAGAAATGGTCTCCACCAGAAATCCAAGAATGTGATCTATGGCAAGGAAACATATGTGGGGCGAGGTTTATGAGCCTCTAGTCGATGATAAATGGCCACACAACCCCCATTTTTTATGAAAATAGCCATGAGCGACCTTGAAAATAGCCATGAGCGACCATTTACAATAATACTAGAGGCTAACACCTATGGATTTTAGACCAAGAAATGGTCTCCACCAGAAATCCAAGAATGTGATCTATGGCAAGGAAACATATGTGGGGTGAGGTGTATGAGCGTCTGGTCGATGATCAATGGCCACACAACCCCCATTTTTGTCGAAAATAGCCATGAACGACCATTTTCAATAATACCGAAGGCTAACACCTACGGATTTTTGACCAAGAAATGGTCTCCACCAGAAATCCAAGAATGTGATCTATGGCAAGGAAACATATGTGGGGTGAGGTGTATGAGCCTCTGGTCGATGATCAATGGCCACACAACCCCCATTTTTGTCGAAAATAGCCATGAACGACCATTTTCAATAATACCGAAGGCTAACACCTACGGATTTTTGACCAAGAAATGGTCTCCACCAGAAATCCAAGAATGTGATCTATGGCAAGGAAACATATGTGGGGTGAGGTGTATGAGCGTCTGGTCGAAGATCAATGGCCACACAACCCCCATTTTTGTCGAAAATAGCCATGAATGACCATTTACAATAATACCGAAGGCTAACACCTACGGATTTTTGACCAAGAAATGGTCTCCACCAGAAATCCAAAAATGTGATCTATGGAAATGAAACATATGTGGGGTGAGGTGTACGAGCCTCTGGTCGATGATCAATGGCCACAGAACCCCCATTTTGCCGAAAATAGCCATGAACGACCATTTTCAATAATACCGAAGGCTAACACGTACGAGTTTTTGACCAAGAAATGGTCTCCACCAAAAATCCAAGAATGTGATCTATGGCAAGGAAACATATGTGGGGTGAGGTGTATGAGCGTCTGGTCGATGATCAATGGCCACACAACCCCCATTTTTGTCGAAAATAGCCATGAATGACCATTTACAATAATACCGAAGGCTAACACCTACGGATTTTTGACCAAGAAATGGTCTCCACCAGAAATCCAAGAATGTGATCTATGGCAAGGAAACATATGTGGGGTGAGGTGTATGAGCCTATGGTCGACGATCAATGGCCACACAACCCTAATTTTTGTCGAAAATAGCCATGAACGACCATTTTCAATGACACTGAAGGCTAACACCTACGGATTTTTGACCAAGAAATGGTCTCCACCATAAATCCAAGAATGTGATCTATGGCAAGGAAACATATGTGGGGTGAGGTGTATGAGCCTCTGGTCGATGATCAATGGCCACACAACCCCCATTTTTGTCGAAAATAGCCATGAATGACCATTTACAATAATACCGAAGGCTAACACCTACGGATTTTTGACCAAGAAATGGTCTCCACCAGAAATCCAAGAATGTGATCTATGGAAGGAAACATATGTGGGGTGAGGTGTATGAGCCTCTGGTCGATGATCAATGGCCACACAACCCCCATTTTTGTCGAAAATAGCCATGAACGACCATTTTCAATAATATCGAAGGCTAACACCTACGGATTTTTGACCAAGAAATGGTCTCCACCAGAAATCCAAGAATGTGATCTACGACAAGGAAACATATGTGGGGTGAGGTGTATGAGCCTCTGGTCGACGATCAATAGCCACACAACCCCCATTTTGCCGAAAATAGCCATGAATGACCATTTTCAATAATACCGAAGGCTAACACGTACGAGTTTTTAACCAAGAAATGGTTTCCACCAGAAATCCAAGAATGTAATCTATGGCAAGGAAACATATGTGGGGTGAGGTTTATGAGCCTCTAGTCGATGATAAATGGCCACACAACCCCCATTTTTTATGAAAATAGCCATGAGCGACCTTGAAAATAGCCATGAGCGACCATTTTCAATAATACTAGAGGCTAACACCTACGGATTTTAGACCAAGAAATGGTCTCCACCAGAAATCCAAGAATGTGATCTATGGCAAGGAAACATATGTGGGGTGAGGTGTATGAGCGTCTGGTCGATGATCAATGGCCACACAACCCCCATTTTTGTCGAAAATAGCCATGAACGACCATTTTCAATAATACCGAAGGCTAACACCTACGGATTTTTGACCAAGAAATGGTCTCCACAAGAAATCCAAGAATGTGATCTATGGCAAGGAAACATATGTGGGGTGAGGTGTATGAGCCTCTGGTCGACGATCAATGGCCACACAACCCTAATTTTTGTCGAAAATAGCCATGAACGACCATTTTCAATGACACTGAAGGCTAACACCTACGGATTTTTGACCAAGAAATGGTCTCCACCATAAATCCAAGAATGTGATCTATGGCAAGGAAACATATGTGTAGTGAGGTGTATGAGCCTCTGGTCGAAGATCAATGGCCACACAACCCCCATTTTTGTCGAAAATAGCCATGAATGACCATTTTCAAAAATACCAAAGGCTAACACGTACGGATTTTTGACCAAGAAATGGTCTCCACCAGAAATCCAAGAATGTGATCTATGGCAAGGAAACATATGTGGGGTGAGGTGTACGAGCCTCTGGTCGATGATCAATGGCCACACAACCCCCATTTTGCCGAAAATAGCCATGAACGACCATTTTCAATAATACCGAAGGCTAACACGTACGAGTTTTTAACCAAGAAATGGTCTCCACCAGAAATCCAAGAATGTGATCTATGGCAATGAAACATATGTGGGGTGAGGTTTATGAGCCTCTAGTTGATGATAAATGGCCACACAACCCCCATTTTTTATGAAAATAGCCATGAGCGACCTTGAAAATAGCCATGAGCGACCATTTTCAATAATACTAGAGGCTAACACCTACGGATTTTAGACCAAGAAATGGTCTCCACCAGAAATCCAAGAATGTGATCTATGGCAAGGAAACATATGTGGGGTGAGGTGTATGAGCGTCTGGTCGATGATCAATGGCCACACAACCCCCATTTTTGTCGAAAATAGCCATGAACGACCATTTTCAATAATATCGAAGGCTAACACCTACGGATTTTTGACCAAGAAATGGTCTCCACCAGAAATCCAAGAATGTGATCTACGACAAGGAAACATATGTGGGGTGAGGTGTATGAGCCTCTGGTCGACGATCAATGGCCACACAACCCCCATTTTGCCGAAAATAGCCATGAATGACCATTTTCAATAATACCGAAGGCTAACACGTACGAGTTTTTAACCAAGAAATGGTTTCCACCAGAAATCCAAGAATGTGATCTATGGCAAGGAAACATATGTCTAGTGAGGTTTATGAGCCTCTAGTCGATGATAAATGGCCACACAACCCCCATTTTTTATGAAAATAGCCATGAGCGACCTTGAAAATAGCCATGAGCGACCATTTTCAATAATACTAGAGGCTAACACCTACGGATTTTAGACCAAGAAATGGTCTCCACCAGAAATCCAAGAATGTGATCTATGGCAAGGAAACATATGTGGGGTGAGGTGTATGAGCGTCTGGTCGATGATCAATGGCCACACAACCCCCATTTTTGTCGAAAATAGCCATGAACGACCATTTTCAATAATACCGAAGGCTAACACCTACGGATTTTTGACCAAGAAATGGTCTCCACCAGAAATCCAAGAATGTGATCTATGGCAAGGAAACATATGTGGGGTGAGGTGTATGAGCCTCTGGTCGACGATCAATGGCCACACAACCCTAATTTTTGTCGAAAATAGCCATGAACGACCATTTTCAATGACACTGAAGGCTAACACCTACGGATTTTTGACCAAGAAATGGTCTCCACCATAAATCCAAGAATGTGATCTATGGCAAGGAAACATATGTGTAGTGAGGTGTATGAGCCTCTGGTCGAAGATCAATGGCCACACAACCCCCATTTTTGTCGAAAATAGCCATGAATGACCATTTTCAAAAATACCAAAGGCTAACACGTACGGATTTTTGACCAAGAAATGATCTCCACCAGAAATCCAAGAATGTGATCTATGGCAAGGAAACATATGTGGGGTGAGGTGTACGAGCCTCTGGTCGATGATCAATGGCCACACAACCCCCATTTTGCCGAAAATAGCCATGAACGACCATTTTCAATAATACCGAAGGCTAACACGTACGAGTTTTTAACCAAGAAATGGTCTCCACCAGAAATCCAAGAATGTGATCTATGGCAATGAAACATATGTGGGGTGAGGTTTATGAGCCTCTAGTCGATGATAAATGGCCACACAACCCCCATTTTTTATGAAAATAGCCATGAGCGACCTTGAAAATAGCCATGAGCGACCATTTTCAATAATACTAGAGGCTAACACCTACGGATTTTAGACCAAGAAATGGTCTCCACCAGAAATCCAAGAATGTGATCTATGGCAAGGAAACATATGTGGGGTGAGGTGTATGAGCGTCTGGTCGATGATCAATGACCACACAACCCCCATTTTTGTCGAAAATAGCCATGAACGACCATTTTCAATAATACCGAAGGCTAACACCTACGGATTTTTGACCAAGAAATGGTCTCCACCAGAAATCCAAGAATGTGATCTATGGCAAGGAAACATATGTGGGGTGAGGTGTATGAGCCTCTGGTCGACGATCAATGGCCACACAACCCTAATTTTTTGTCGAAAATAGCCATGAACGACCATTTTCAATGACACTGAAGGCTAACACCTACGGATTTTTGACCAAGAAATGGTCTCCACCATAAATCCAAGAATGTGATCTATGGCAAGGAAACATATGTGTAGTGAGGTGTATGAGCCTCTGGTCGAAGATCAATGGCCACACAACCCCCATTTTTGTCGAAAATAGCCATGAATGACCATTTTCAAAAATACCAAAGGCTAACACATTCGGATTTTTGCCCAAGAAATGGTCTCCACCAGAAATCCAAGAATGTGATCTATGGCAAGGAAACATATGTGGGGTGAGGTGTACGAGCCTCTGGTCGATGATCAATGGCCACAGAACCCCTATTTTGCCGAAAATAGCCATGAATGACCATTTTCAATAATACCGAAGGCTAACACGTACGAGTTTTTGACCAAGAAATGGTCTCCACCAAAAATCCAAGAATGTGATCTATGGCAAGGAAACATATGAGGGGTGAGATTTATGAGCCTCTAGTCGATGATAAATGGCCACACAACCCCCATTTTTTATGAAAATAGCCATGAGCGACCATTTTCAATAATATTAGAGGCTAAGACCTACGGATTTTTGACCAAGAAATGGTCTCCACCAGAAATCTAAGAATGTGATCTATGGCAAGGAAACATATGTGAGGTGAGGTGTATGAGCCTCTGGTCGATGATCAATGGCCACACAACCCACATTGTTGTCGAAAATAGCCATGAATGACCATTTACAATAATACCGAAGGCTAACACCTACGGATTTTTGACCAAGAAATGGTCTCCACCAGAAATCCAAGAATGTGATCTATGGCAAGGAAACATATGTGGGGTGAGGTGTATGAGCCTCTGGTCGATGATCAATGGCCACACAACCCCCATTTTTGTCGAAAATGGCCATGAACGACCATTTTCAATAATATCGAAGGCTAACACCTACGGATTTTTGACCAAGAAATGGTCTCCACCAGAAATCCAAGAATGTGATCTACGACAAGGAAACATATGTGGGGTGAGGTGTATGAGCCTCTGGTTGACGATCAATGGCCACACAACCCCCATTTTGCCGAAAATAGCCATGAATGACCATTTTCAATAATACCGAAGGCTAACACGTACGAGTTTTTAACCAAGAAATGGTTTCCACCAGAAATCCAAGAATGTAATCTATGGCAAGGAAACATATGTGGGGTGAGGTGTACGAGCCTCTGGTCGATGATCAATGGCCACAGAACCCCCATTTTGCCGAAAATAGCCATGAACGACCATTTTCAATAATACCGAAGGCTAACACGTACGAGTTTTTGACCAAGAAATGGTCTCCACCAAAAATCCAAGAATGTGATCTATGGCAAGGAAACATATGTGGGGTGAGATTTATGAGCCTCTAGTCGATGATAAATGGCCACACAACCCCCATTTTTTTATGAAAATAGCCATGAGCGACCATTTTCAATAATATTAGAGGCTAAGACCTACGGATTTTTGACCAAGAAATGGTCTCCACCAGAAATCCAAGAATGTGATATATGGCAAGGAAACATATGTGGGGTGAGGTGTATGAGCCTATGGTCGATGATCAATGGCCACACAACCCCCATTTTTGTCGAAAATAGCCATGAATGACCATTTACAATAATACTGAAGGCTAACACCTACGGATTTTTGACCAAGAAATGGTCTCCACCAGAAATCCAAGAATGTGATCTATGGCAAGGAAACATATGTGGGGTGAGGTGTATGAGCCTCTGGTCGATGATCAATGGCCACACAACCCCCATTTTTGTCGAAAATAGCCATGAACGACCATTTTCAATAATATCGAAGGCTAACACCTACGGATTTTTGACCAAGAAATGGTCTCCACCAGAAATCCAAGAATGTGATCTACGACAAGGAAACATTTGTGGGGTGAGGTGTATGAGCCTCTGGTCGACGATCAATGGCCACACAACCCCCATTTTGCCGAAAATAGCCATGAATGACCATTTTCAATAATACCGAAGGCTAACACGTACGAGTTTTTAACCAAGAAATGGCTTCCACCAGAAATCCAAGAATGTAATCTATGGCAAGGAAACATATGTGGGGTGAGGTTTATGAGCCTCTAGTCGATGATAAATGGCCACACAACCCCCATTTTTTATGAAAATAGCCATGAGCGACCTTGAAAATAGCCATGAGCGACCATTTTCAATAATACTAGAGGCTAACACCTACGGATTTTAGACCAAGAAATGGTCTCCACCAGAAATCCAAGAATGTGATCTACGACAAGGAAACATATGTGGGGTGAGGTGTATGAGCCTCTGGTAGACGATCAATGGCCACACAACCCCCATTTTGCCGAAAATAGCCATGAATGACCATTTTCAATAATACCGAAGGCTAACACGTACGAGTTTTTTACCAAGAAATGGCTTCCACCAGAAATCCAAGAATGTAATCTATGGCAAGGAAACATATGTGGGGTGAGGTTTATGAGCCTCTAGTCGATGATAAATGGCCACACAACCCCCATTTTTTATGAAAATAGCCATGAGCGACCTTGAAAATAGCCATGAGCGACCATTTTCAATAATACTAGAGGCTAACACCTACGGATTTTAGACCAAGAAATGGTCTCCACCAGAAATCCAAGAATGTGATCTATGGCAAGGAAACATATGTGGGGTGAGGTGTATGAGCGTCTGGTCGATGATCAATGGACACACAACCCCCATTTTTGTCGAAAATAGCCATGAATGACCATTTTCAATAATACCGAAGGCTAACACCTACGGATTTTTGACCAAGAAATGGTCTCCACCAATAATCCAAGAATGTGATTTATGGCAAAGAAACATATGTGGGGTGAGGTGTATGAGCCTCTGGTCGACGATCAATGGCCACACAACCCTAATTTTTGTCGAAAATAGCCATGAACGACCATTTTCAATGACACTGAAGGCTAACACCTACGGATTTTTGACCAAGAAATGGTCTCCACCATAAATCCAAGAATGTGATCTATGGCAAGGAAACATATGTGTAGTGAGGTGTATGAGCCTCGGGTCGAAGATCAATGGCCACACAACCCCCATTTTTGTCGAAAATAGCCATGAATGACCATTTTCAAAAATACCAAAGGCTAACACGTACGGATTTTTGACCAAGAAATGGTCTCCACCAGAAATCCAAGAATGTGATCTATGGCAAGGAAACATATGTGGGGTGAGGTGTACGAGCCTCTGGTCGATGATCAATGGCACACAACCCCCATTTTGCCGAAAATAGCCATGAACGACCATTTTCAATAATACCGAAGGCTAACACGTACGAGTTTTTAACCAAGAAATGGTCTCCACCAGAAATCCAAGAATGTGATCTATGGCAATGAAACATATGTGGGGTGAGGTTTATGAGCCTCTAGTCGATGATAAATGGCCACACAACCCCCATTTTTTATGAAAATAGCCATGAGCGACCTTGAAAATAGCCATGAGCGACCATTTTCAATAATACTAGAGGCTAACACCTACGGATTTTAGACCAAGAAATGGTCTCGACCAGAAATCCAAGAATGTGATCTATGGCAAGGAAACATTTGTGGGGTGAGGTGTATGAGCGTCTGGTCGATGATCAATGGCCACACAACCCCCATTTTTGTCGAAAATAGCCATGAACGACCATTTTCAATAATACCTAAGGCTAACACCTACGGATTTTTGACCAAGAAATGGTCTCCACCAGAAATCCAAGAATGTGATCTATGGCAAGGAAACATATGTGGGGTGAGGTGTATGAGCCTCTGGTCGACGATCAATGGCCACACAACCCTAATTTTTGTCGAAAATAGCCATGAACGACCATTTTCAATGACACTGAAGGCTAACACCTACGGATTTTTGACCAAGAAATGGTCTCCACCATAAATCCAAGAATGTGATCTATGGCAAGGAAACATATGTGTAGTGAGGTGTATGAGCCTCTGGTCGAAGATCAATGGCCACACAACCCCCATTTTTGTCGAAAATAGCCATGAATGACCATTTTCAAAAATACCAAAGGCTAACACATTCGGATTTTTGCCCAAGAAATGGTCTCCACCAGAAATCCAAGAATGTGATCTATGGCAAGGAAACATATGTGGGGTGAGGTGTACGAGCCTCTGGTCGATGATCAATGGCCACAGAACCCCCATTTTGCCGAAAATAGCCATGAACGACCATTTTCAATAATACCGAAGGCTAACACGTACGAGTTTTTGACCAAGAAATGGTCTCCACCAAAAATCCAAGAATGTGATCTATGGCAAGGAAACATATGTGGGGTGAGATTTATGAGCCTCTAGTCGATGATAAATAGCCACACAACCCCCATTTTTTATGAAAATAGCCATGAGCGACCATTTTCAATAATATTAGAGGCTAAGACCTACAGATTTTTGACCAAGAAATGGTCTCCACCAGAAATCCAAGAATGTGATCTATGGCAAGGAAACATATGTGGGGTGAGGTGTATGAGCCTCTGGTCGATGATCAATGGCCACACAACCCCCATTTTTGTCGAAAATAGCCATGAATGACCATTTACAATAATACCGAAGGCTAACACCTACGGATTTTTGACCAAGAAATGGTCTCCACCAGAAATCCAAGAATGTGATCTATGGCAAGGAAACATATGTGGGGTGAGGTGTATGAGCGTCTGGTCGATGATCAATGGACACACAACCCCCATTTTTGTCGAAAATAGCCATGAACGACCATTTTCAATAATACCGAAGGCTAACACCTACGGATTTTTGACCAAGAAATGGTCTCCACCAATAATCCAAGAATGTGATTTATGGCAAAGAAACATATGTGGGGTGAGGTGTATGAGCCTCTGGTCGACGATCAATGGCCACACAACCCTAATTTTTGTCGAAAATAGCCATGAACGACCATTTTCAATGACACTGAAGGCTAACACCTACGGATTTTTGACCAAGAAATGGTCTCCACCATAAATCCAAGAATGTGATCTATGGCAAGGAAACATATGTGTAGTGAGGTGTATGAGCCTCGGGTCAAAGATCAATGGCCACACAACCCCCATTTTTGTCGAAAATAGCCATGAATGACCATTTTCAAAAATACCAAAGGCTAACACGTACGGATTTTTGACCAAGAAATGGTCTCCACCAGAAATCCAAGAATGTGATCTATGGCAAGGAAACATATGTGGGGTGAGGTGTACGAGCCTCTGGTCGATGATCAATGGCACACAACCCCCATTTTGCCGAAAATAGCCATGAACGACCATTTTCAATAATACCGAAGGCTAACACGTACGAGTTTTTAACCAAGAAATGGTCTCCACCAGAAATCCAAGAATGTGATCTATGGCAATGAAACATATGTGGGGTGAGGTTTATGAGCCTCTAGTCGATGATAAATGGCCACACAACCCCCATTTTTTATGAAAATAGCCATGAGCGACCTTGAAAATAGCCATGAGCGACCATTTTCAATAATACTAGAGGCTAACACCTACGGATTTTAGACCAAGAAATGGTCTCCACCAGAAATCCAAGAATGTGATCTATGGCAAGGAAACATATGTGGGGTGAGGTGTATGAGCGTCTGGTCGATGATCAATGGCCACACAACCCCCATTTTTGTCGAAAATAGCCATGAACGACCATTTTCAATAATACCTAAGGCTAACACCTACGGATTTTTGACCAAGAAATGGTCTCCACCAGAAATCCAAGAATGTGATCTATGGCAAGGAAACATATGTGGGGTGAGGTGTATGAGCCTCTGGTCGACGATCAATGGCCACACAACCCTAATTTTTGTCGAAAATAGCCATGAACGACCATTTTCAATGACACTGAAGGCTAACACCTACAGATTTTTGACCAAGAAATGGTCTCCACCATAAATCCAAGAATGTGATCTATGGCAAGGAAACATATGTGTAGTGAGGTGTATGAGCCTCTGGTCGAAGATCAATGGCCACACAACCCCCATTTTTGTCGAAAATAGCCATGAATGACCATTTTCAAAAATACCAAAGGCTAACACATTCGGATTTTTGCCCAAGAAATGGTCTCCACCAGAAATCCAAGAATGTGATCTATGGCAAGGAAACATATGTGGGGTGAGGTGTACGAGCCTCTGGTCGATGATCAATGGCCACATAACCCCCATTTTGCCGAAAATAGCCATGAACGACCATTTTCAATAATACCGAAGGCTAACACGTACGAGTTTTTGACCAAGAAATGGTCTCCACCAAAAATCCAAGAATGTGATCTATGGCAAGGAAACATATGTGGGGTGAGATTTATGAGCCTCTAGTCGATGATAAATAGCCACACAACCCCCATTTTTTATGAAAATAGCCATGAGCGACCATTTTCAATAATATTAGAGGCTAAGACCTACGGATTTTTGACCAAGAAATGGTCTCCACCAGAAATCCAAGAATGTGATCTATGGCAAGGAAACATATGTGGGGTGAGGTGTATGAGCCTCTGGTCGATGATCAATGGCCACACAACCCCCATTTTTGTCGAAAATAGCCATGAATGACCATTTACAATAATACCGAAGGCTAACACCTACGGATTTTTGACCAAGAAATGGTCTCCACCAGAAATCCAAGAATGTGATCTATGGCAAGGAAACATATGTGGGGTGAGGTGTATGAGCCTCTGGTCGATGATCAATGGCCACACAACCCCCATTTTTGTCGAAAATAGCCATGAACGACCATTTTCAATAATATCGAAGGCTAACACCTACGGATTTTTGACCAAGAAATGGTCTCCACAAGAAATCCAAGAATGTGATCTACGACAAGGAAACATATGTGGGGTGAGGTGTATGAGCCTCTAGTCGACGATCAATGGCCACACAACCCCCATTTTGCCGAAAATAGCCATGAATGACCATTTTCAATAATACCGAAGGCTAACACGTACGAGTTTTTAACCAAGAAATGGTTTCCACCAGAAATCCAAGAATGTAATCTATGGCAAGGAAACATATGTGGGGTGAGGTTTATGAGCCTCTAGTCGATGATAAATGGCCACACAACCCCCATTTTTTATGAAAATAGCCATGAGCGACCTTGAAAATAGCCATGAGCGACCATTTTCAATAATATTAGAGGCTAAGACCTACGGATTTTTGACCAAGAAATGGTCTCCACCAAAATCCAAGAATGTGATCTATGGCAAGGAAACATATGTGGGGTGAGGTGTATGAGCCTCTGGTCGATGATCAATGGCCACACAACCCCCATTTTGTCGAAAATAGCCATGAATGACCATTTACAATAATACCAAAGGCTAACACCTACGGATTTTTGACCAAGAAATGGTCTCCACCAGAAATCCAAGAATGTGATCTATGGCAAGGAAACATATGTGGGGTGAGGTGTATGAGCCTCTGGTCGATAATCAATGGCCACACAACCCCCATTTTTGTCGAAAATAGCCATGAACGACCATTTTCAATAATATCGAAGGGTAACACCTATGGATTTTTGACCAAGAAATGGTCTCCACCAGAAATCCAAGAATGTGATCTATGGCAAGGAAACATATGTGTAGTGAGGTGTATGAGCCTCGGGTCGAAGATCAATGGCCACACAACCCCCATTTTTGTCGAAAATAGCCATGAATGACCATTTTCAAAAATACCAAAGGCTAACACGTACGGATTTTTGACCAAGAAATGGTCTCCACCAGAAATCCAAGAATGTGATCTATGGCAAGGAAACATATGTGGGGTGAGGTGTACGAGCCTCTGGTCGATGATCAATGGCACACAACCCCCATTTTGCCGAAAATAGCCATGAACGACCATTTTCAATAATACCGAAGGCTAACACGTACGAGTTTTTAACCAAGAAATGGTCTCCACCAGAAATCGAAGAATGTGATCTATGGCAATGAAACATATGTGGGGTGAGGTTTATGAGCCTCTAGTCGATGATAAATGGCCACACAACCCCCATTTTTTATGAAAATAGCCATGAGCGACCTTGAAAATAGCCATGAGCGACCATTTTCAATAATACTAGAGGCTAACACCTACGGATTTTAGACCAAGAAATGGTCTCCACCAGAAATCCAAGAATGTGATCTATGGCAAGGAAACATATGTGGGGTGAGGTGTATGAGCGTCTGGTCGATGATCAATGGCCACACAACCCCCATTTTTGTCGAAAATAGCCATGAACGACCATTTTCAATAATACCTAAGGCTAACACCTACGGATTTTTGACCAAGAAATGGTCTCCACCAGAAATCCAAGAATGTGATCTATGGCAAGGAAACATATGTGGGGTGAGGTGTATGAGCCTCTGGTCGACGATCAATGGCCACACAACCCTAATTTTTGTCGAAAATAGCCATGAACGACCATTTTCAATGACACTGAAGGCTAACACCTACGGATTTTTGACCAAGAAATGGTCTCCACCATAAATCCAAGAATGTGATCTATGGCAAGGAAACATATGTGTAGTGAGGTGTATGAGCCTCGGGTCGAAGATCAATGGCCACACAACCCCCATTTTTGTCGAAAATAGCCATGAATGACCATTTTCAAAAATACCAAAGGCTAACACGTACGGATTTTTGACCAAGAAATGGTCTCCACCAGAAATCCAAGAATGTGATCTATGGCAAGGAAACATATGTGGGGTGAGGTGTACGAGCCTCTGGTCGATGATCAATGGCACACAACCCCCATTTTGCCGAAAATAGCCATGAACGACCATTTTCAATAATACCGAAGGCTAACACGTACGAGTTTTTAAGCAAGAAATGGTCTCCACCAGAAATCCAAGAATGTGATCTATGGCAATGAAACATATGTGGGGTGAGGTTTATGAGCCTCTAGTCGATGATAAATGGCCACACAACCCCCATTATTTATGAAAATAGCCATGAGCGACCTTGAAAATAGCC
>NW_023367019.1:0-60988 GCF_902167145.1 Zea mays | reverse complement strand
AAAAAAATGGGGGTTGTGTGGCCATTTATCATCGACTAGAGGCTCATAAACCTCACCCCACATATGTTTCATTGCCATAGATTACATTCTTGGATTTCTAGTGGAAACCATTTCTTGGTTAAAAACTCGTACGTGTTAGCCTTCGGTATTATTGAAAATGGTCATTCATGGCTATTTTCGGCAAAATGGGGGTTGTGTGGCCATTGATCGTCGACCAGAGGCTCATACACCTCACCCCACATATGTTTCCTTGTCGTAGATCACATTCTTGGATTTCTGGTGGAGACCATTTCTTGGTCAAAAATCTGTAGGGTTAGCCTTCGATATTATTGAAAATGGTCATTCATGGCTATTTTCGGCAAAATGGGGGTTGTGTGGCCATTGATCGTCGACCAGAGGCTCATACACCTCACCCCACATATGTTTCCTTGTCGTAGATCACATTCTTGGATTTCTGGTGGAGACCATTTCTTGGTCAAAAATCCGTAGGTGTTAGCCTTCGATATTATTGAAAATGGTCGTTCATGGCTATTTTCGACAAAAATGGAGGTTGTGTGGCCATTTATCATCGACTAGAGGCTCATAAACCTCACCCCACATATGTTTCCTTGCCATAGATTACATTCTTGGATTTCTGGTGGAAACCATTTCTTGGTTAAAAACTCGTACGTGTTAGCCTTCGGTATTATTGAAAATGGTCATTCATGGCTATTTTCGGCAAAATGGGGGTTGTGTGGCCATTGATCGTCGACCAGAGGCTCATACACCTCACCCCACATATGTTTCCTTGTCGTAGATCACATTCTTGGATTTCTGGTGGAGACCATTTCTTGGTCAAAAATCCGTAGGTGTTAGCCTTCGATATTATTGAAAATGGTCATTCATGGCTATTTTCGGCAAAATGGGGGTTGTGTGGCCATTGATCGTCGACCAGAGGCTCATACACCTCACCCCACATATGTTTCCTTGTCGTAGATCACATTCTTGGATTTCTGGTGGAGACCATTTCTTGGTCAAAAATCCGTAGGTGTTAGCCTTCGATATTATTGAAAATGGTCGTTCATGGCTATTTTCGACAAAAATGGGGGTTGTGTGGCCATTGATCATCGACCAGAGGCTCATACACCTCACCCCACATATGTTTCCTTGCCATAGATCACATTCTTGGATTTCTGGTGGAGACCAATTCTTGGTCAAAAATCCGTAGGTGTTAGCCTTCGGTATTATTGAAAATGGTCGTTCATTGCTATTTTCGACAAAAATGGGGGTTGTGTGGCCATTGATCATCGACCAGACGCTCATACACCTCACCCCACATATGTTTCCTTGCCATAGATCACATTCTTGGATTTCTGGTGGAGACCATTTCTTGGTCTAAAATCCGTAGGTGTTAGCCTCTAGTATTATTGAAAATGGTCGCTCATGGCTATTTTCAAGGTCGCTCATGGCTATTTTCATAAAAAATGGGGGTTGTGTGGCCATTGATCGTCGACCAGAGGCTCATACACCTCACCCAACATATGTTTCCTTGCCATAGATCACATTCTTGGATTTCTGGTGGAGACCATTTCTTGGTCAAAAATCCGTAGGTGTTAGCCTTCGGTATTATTGAAAATGGTCGTTCATGGCTATTTTCGACAAAAATGGGGGTTGTGTGGCCATTGATCATCGACCAGACGCTCATACACCTCACCCCACATATGTTTCCTTGCCATAGATCACATTCTTGGATTTCTGGTGGAGACCATTTCTTGGTCTAAAATTCGTAGGTGTTAGCCTCTAGTATTATTGAAAATGGTCGCTCATGGCTATTTTCAAGGTCGCTCATGGCTATTTTCATAAAAAATGGGGGTTGTGTGGCCATTTATCATCGACTAGAGGCTCATAAACCTCACCCCACATATGTTTCCTTGCCATAGATTACATTCTTGGATTTCTGGTGGAAACCATTTCTTGGTTAAAAACTCGTACGTGTTAGCCTTCGGTATTATTGAAAATGGTCATTCATGGCTATTTTTGGCAAAATGGGGGTTGTGTGGCCATTGATCATCGACCAGAGGCTCGTACACCTCACCCCACATATGTTTCCTTGCCATAGATCACATTCTTGGATTTCTGGTGGAGACCATTTCTTGGTAAAAAATCCGTACGTGTTAGCCTTTGGTATTTTTGAAAATGATCATTCATGGCTATTTTCGACAAAAATGGGGGTTGTGTGGCCATTGATCATCGACTAGAGGCTCATACACCTCACCCCACATATGTTTCCTTGCCATAGATCACATTCTTGGATTTCTGGTGGAGACCATTTCTTGGTCAAAAATCCGTAGGTGTTAGCCTTCGGTATTATTGAAAATGGTCATTCATGGCTATTTTCGACAAAAATGGGGGTTGTGTGGCCATTGATCATCGACCAGACACTCATACACCTCACCCCACATATGTTTCCTTGCCATAGATCACATTCTTGGATTTCTGGTGGAGACCATTTCTTGGTCTAAAGTCCGTAGGTGTTAGCCTCTAGTATTATTGAAAATGGTCGCTCATGGCTATTTTCATAAAAAATGGAGCTTGTGTGGCCATTTATCATCGACTAGAGGCTCATAAACCTCACCCCACATATGTTTCCTTGCCATAGATTACATTCTTGGATTTCTGGTGGAGACCATTTCTCGGTTAAAAACTCGTACGTGTTAGCCTTCGGTATTATTGAAAATGGTCATTCATGGCTATTTTCGGCAAAATGGGGGTTGTGTGGCCATTGATCGTCGACCAGAGGCTCATACACCTCACCCCACATATGTTTCCTTGCCATAGATCATATTCTTGGATTTCTGGTGGAGACCATTTCTTGGTCAAAAATCCGTAGGTGTTAGCCTTCGGTATTATTGTAAATGGTCATTCATGGCTATTTTCGACAAAAATGGGGGTTGTGTGGCCATTGATCATCGACCAGAGGCTCATACACCTCACTACACATATGTTTCCTTGCCATAGATCACATTCTTGGATTTATGGTGGAGACCATTTCTTGGTCAAAAATCCGTAGGTGTTAGCCTTCAATGTCATTGAAAATGGTCGTTCATGGCTATTTTCGACAAAAATTAGGGTTGTGTGGCCATTGATCGTCGACCAGAGGCTCATACACCTCACCCCACATATGTTTCCTTGCCATAGATCACATTCTTGGATTTCTGGTGGAGACCATTTCTTGGTCAAAAATCCGTAGGTGTTAGCCTTCGGTATTATTGAAAATGGTCGTTCATGGCTATTTTCGACAAAAATGGGGGTTGTGTGGCCATTGATCATCGACCAGATGCTCATACACCTCACCCCACATATGTTTCCTTGCCATAGATCACATTCTTGGATTTCTGGTGGAGACCATTTCTTGGTTAAAAACTCGTACGTGTTAGCCTTCAGTATTATTGAAAATGGTCATTCATGGCTATTTTCGGCAAAATGGGGGTTGTGTGGCCATTGATCATCGACCAGAGGCTCGTACACCTCACCCCACATATTTTCCTTGCCATAGATCACATTCTTGGATTTCTGGTGGAGACCATTTCTTGGTTAAAAATCCGTACGTGTTAGCCTTTGGTATTTTTGAAAATGGTCATTCATGGCTATTTTCGACAAAAATGGGGGTTGTGTGGCCATTGATCATCGACTAGAGGCTCATACACCTCACCCCACATATGTTTCCTTGCCATAGATCACATTCTTGGATTTCTGGTGGAGACCATTTCTTGGTAAAAAATCCGTAGGTGTTAGCCTTTGGTATTATTGAAAATGGTCGTTCATGGCTATTTTCGACAAAAATGGGGGTTGTGTGGCCATTGATCATCGACCAGACGCTCATACACCTCACCCCACATATGTTTCATTGCCATAGATCACATTCTTGGATTTCTGGTGGAGACCATTTCTTGGTCTAAAATCCGTTGGTGTTAGCCTCTAGTATTATTGAAAATGGTCGCTCATGGCTATTTTCAAGGTCGCTCATGGCTATTTTCATAAAAAATGGGGGTTGTGTGGCCATTTATCATCGACTAGAGGCTCATAAACCTCACCCCACATATGTTTCATTGCCATGGATTACATTCTTGGATTTCTGGTGGAAACCATTTCTTGGTTAAAAACTCGTACGTGTTAGCCTTCGGTATTATTGAAAATGGTCATTCATGGCTATTTTCGGCAAAATGGGGGTTGTGTGGCCATTGATCGTCGACCAGAGGCTCATACACCTCACCCCACATATGTTTCCTTGTCGTAGATCACATTCTTGGATTTCTGGTGGAGACCATTTCTTGGTCAAAAATCCGTAGGTGTTAGCCTTCGATATTATTGAAAATGGTCATTCATGGCTATTTTCGGCAAAATGGGGGTTGTGTGGCCATTGATCGTCGACCAGAGGCTCATACACCTCACCCCACATATGTTTCCTTGTCGTAGATCACATTCTTGGATTTCTGGTGGAGACCATTTCTTGGTCAAAAATCAGTAGGTGTTAGCCTTCGATATTATTGAAAATGGTCGTTCATGGCTATTTTCGACAAAAATGGAGGTTGTGTGGCCATTGATCATCGACTAGAGGCTCATACACCTCACCCCACATATGTTTCCTTGCCATAGATCACATTCTTGGATTTCTGGTGGAGACCATTTCTTGGTCAAAAATCCGTAGGTGTTAGCCTTCGGTATTATTGAAAATGGTCGTTCATGGCTATTTTCGACAAAAATGGGGGTTGTGTGGCCATTGATCATCGACCAGACGCTCATACACCTCACCCCACATATGTTTCCTTGCCATAGATCACATTCTTGGATTTCTGGTGGAGACCATTTCTTGGTCAAAAATCCGTAGGTGTTAACCTTCAGTGTCATTGAAAATGGTCGTTCATGGCTATTTTCGACAAAAATTAGGGTTGTGTGGCCATTGATCGTCGACCAGAGGCTCATACACCTCACCCCACATATGTTTCCTTGCCATAGATCACATTCTTGGATTTCTGGTGGAGACCATTTCTTGGTCAAAAATCCGTAGGTGTTAGCCTTAGGTATTATTGAAAATGGTCGTTCATGGCTATTTTCGACAAAAATGGGGGTTGTGTGGCCATTGATCATCGACCAGACGCTCATACACCTCACCCCACATATGTTTCCTTGCCATAGATCACATTCTTGGATTTCTGGTGGAGACCATTTCTTGGTCTAAAATCCGTAGGTGTTAGCCTCTAGTATTATTGAAAATGGTCGCTCATGGCTATTTTCATAAAAAATGGGGGTTGTGTGGCCATTTATCATCGACTAGAGGCTCATAAACCTCACCCCACATATGTTTCATTGCCATAGATCACATTCTTGGATTTCTGGTGGAGACCATTTCTTGGTTAAAAACTCGTACGTGTTAGCCTTCGGTATTATTGAAAATGGTCGTTCATGGCTATTTTCGGCAAAATGGGGGTTGTGTGGCCATTGATCATCGACCAGAGGCTCGTACACCTCACCCCACATATGTTTCCTTGCCATAGATCACATTCTTGGATTTCTAGTGGAGACCATTTCTTGGTCAAAAATCCGTACGTGTTAGCCTTTGATATTTTTGAAAATGGTCATTCATGGCTATTTTCATAAAAAAATGGGGGTTGTGTGGCCATTTATCATCGACTAGAGGCTCATAAATCTCACCCCACATATGTTTCCTTGCCATAGATCACATTCTTGGATTTATGGTGGAGACCATTTCTTGGTCAAAAATCCGTAGGTGTTAGCCTTCAGTGTCATTGAAAATGGTCGTTCATGGCTATTTTCGACAAAAATTAGGGTTGTGTGGCCATTGATCGTCGACCAGAGGATCATACACCTCACCCCACATATGTTTCTTTGCCATAAATCACATTCTTGGATTATTGGTGGAGTCCATTTCTTGGTCAAAAATCCGTAGGTGTTAGCCTTCGGTATTATTGAAAATGGTCGTTCATGGCTATTTTCGACAAAAATGGGGGTTGTGTGTCCATTGATCATCGACCAGACGCTCATACACCTCACCCCACATATGTTTCCTTGCCATAGATCACATTCTTGGATTTCTGGTGGAGACCATTTCTTGGTCTAAAATCCATAGGTGTTAGCCTCTAGTATTATTGAAAATGGTCGCTCATGGCTATTTTCAAGGTCGCTCATGGCTATTTTCATAAAAAATGGGGGTTGTGTGGCCATTTATCATCGACTAGAGGCTCATAAACCTCACCCCACATATGTTTCCTTGCCATAGATTACATTCTTGGATTTCTGGTGGAAGCCATTTCTTGGTTAAAAACTCGTACGTGTTAGCCTTCGGTATTATTGAAAATGGTCATTCATGGCTATTTTCGGCAAAATGGGGGTTGTGTGGCCATTGATCGTCGACCAGAGGCTCATACACCTCACCCCACATATGTTTCCTTGTCGTAGATCACATTCTTGGATTTCTGGTGGAGACCATTTCTTGGTCTAAAATCCGTAGGTGTTAGCCTCTAGTATTATTGAAAATGGTCGCTCATGGCTATTTTCACGGTCGCTCATGGCTATTTTCATAAAAAATGGGGGTTGTGTGGCCATTTATCATCGACTAGAGGCTCATAAACCTCACCCCACATATGTTTCCTTGCCATAGATTACATTCTTGGATTTCTGGTGGAAGCCATTTCTTGGTTAAAAACTCGTACGTGTTGGCCTTCGGTATTATTGAAAATGGTCATTCATGGCTATTTTCGGCAAAATGGGGGTTGTGTGGCCATTGATCGTCGACCAGAGGCTCATACACCTCACCCCACAAATGTTTCCTTGTTGTAGATCACATTCTTGGATTTCTGGTGGAGACCATTTCTTGGTCAAAAATCCGTAGGTGTTAGCCTTCGATATTATTGAAAATGGTCGTTCATGGCTATTTTCGACAAAAATGGGGGTTGTGTGGCCATTGATCATCGACCAGAGGCTCATACACCTCACCCCACATATGTTTCCTTGCCATAGATCACATTCTTGGATTTCTGGTGGAGACCATTTCTTGGTCAAAAATCCGTAGGTGTTAGCCTTCGGTATTATTGTAAATGGTCATTCATGGCTATTTTCGACAAAAATGGGGGTTGTGTGGCCATTGATCATCGACCATAGGCTCATACACCTCACCCCACATATGTTTCCTTGCCATAGATCACATTCTTGGATTTCTGGTGGAGACCATTTCTTGGTCAAAAATCCGTAGGTCTTAGCCTCTAATATTATTGAAAATGGTCGCTCATGGCTATTTTCATAAAAAAATGGGGGTTGTGTGGCCATTTATCATCGACTAGAGGCTCATAAATCTCACCCCACATATGTTTCCTTGCCATAGATCACATTCTTGGATTTTTGGTGGAGACCATTTCTTGGTCAAAAACTCGTACGTGTTAGCCTTCGGTATTATTGAAAATGGTCGTTCATGGCTATTTTCGGCAAAATGGGGGTTGTGTGGCCATTGATCATCGACCAGAGGCTCGTACACCTCACCCCACATATGTTTCCTTGCCATAGATTACATTCTTGAATTTCTAGTGGAAACCATTTCTTGGTTAAAAACTCGTACGTGTTAGCCTTCGGTATTATTGAAAATGGTCATTCATGGCTATTTTCGGCAAAATGGGGGTTGTGTGGCCATTGATCGTCGACCAGAGGCTCATACACCTCACCCCACATATGTTTCCTTGTCGTAGATCACATTCTTGGATTTCTGGTGGAGACCATTTCTTGGTCAAAAATCCGTAGGTGTTAGCCTTCGATATTATTGAAAATGGTCGTTCATGGCCATTTTCGACAAAAATGGGGGTTGTGTGGCCATTGATCATCGACCAGAGGCTCATACACCTCACCCCACATATATTTCCTTGCCATAGATCACATTCTTGGATTTCTGGTGGAGACCATTTCTTGGTCAAAAATCCGTAGGTGTTAGCCTTCGGTATTATTGTAAATGGTCATTCATGGCTATTTTCGACAACAATGTGGGTTGTGTGGCCATTGATCATCGACCAGAGGCTCATACACCTCACCCCACATATGTTTCCTTGCCATAGATCACATTCTTAGATTTCTGGTGGAGACCATTTCTTGGTCAAAAATCCGTAGGTCTTAGCCTCTAATATTATTGAAAATGGTCGCTCATGGCTATTTTCATAAAAAATGGGGGTTGTGTGGCCATTTATCATCGACTAGAGGCTCATAAATCTCACCCCTCATATGTTTCCTTGCCATAGATCACATTCTTTGATTTTTGGTGGAGACCATTTCTTGGTCAAAAACTCGTACGTGTTAGCCTTCGGTATTATTGAAAATGGTCATTCATGGCTATTTTCGGCAAAATGGGGGTTCTGTGGCCATTGATCATCGACCAGAGGCTCGTACACCTCACCCCACATATGTTTCCTTGCCATAGATCACATTCTTGGATTTCTGGTGGAGACCATTTCTTGGGCAAAAATCCGAATGTGTTAGCCTTTGGTATTTTTGAAAATGGTCATTCATGGCTATTTTCGACAAAAATGGGGGTTGTGTGGCCATTGATCTTCGACCAGAGGCTCATACACCTCACTACACATATGTTTCCTTGCCATAGATCACATTATTGGATTTATGGTGGAGACCATTTCTTGGTCAAAAATCCGTAGGTGTTAGCCTTCAGTGTCATTGAAAATGGTCGTTCATGGCTATTTTCGACAAAAAATTAGGGTTGTGTGGCCATTGATCGTCGACCAGAGGCTCATACACCTCACCCCACATATGTTTCCTTGCCATAGATCACATTCTTGGATTTCTGGTGGAGACCATTTCTTGGTCAAAAATCCGTAGGTGTTAGCCTTCGGTATTATTGAAAATGGTCGTTCATGGCTATTTTCGACAAAAATGGGGGTTGTGTGGCCATTGATCATCGACCAGACGCTCATACACCTCACCCCACATATGTTTCCTTGCCATAGATCACATTCTTGGATTTCTGGTGGAGACCATTTCTTGGTCTAAAATCCGTAGGTGTTAGCCTCTAGTATTATTGAAAATGGTCGCTCATGGCTATTTTCAAGGTCGCTCATGGCTATTTTCATAAAAAATGGGGGTTGTGTGGCCATTTATCATCGACTAGAGGCTCATAAACCTCACCCCACATATGTTTCCTTGCCATAGATCACATTCTTGGATTTCTGGTGGAGACCATTTCTTGGTTAAAAACTCGTACGTGTTAGCCTTCGGTATTATTGAAAATGGTCGTTCATGGCTATTTTCGGCAAAATGGGGGTTGTGTGGCCATTGATCATCGACCAGAGGCTCATACACCTCACCCCACATATGTTTCCTTGCCATAGATCACATTCTTGGATTTCTGGTGGAGACCATTTCTTGGTCAAAAATCCGTACGTGTTAGCCTTTGGTATTTTTGAAAATGGTCATTCATGGCTATTTTCGACAAAAATGGGGGTTGTGTGGCCATTGATCTTCGACCAGAGGCTCATACACCTCACTACACATATGTTTCCTTGCCATAGATCACATTCTTGGATTTATGGTGGAGACCATTTCTTGGTCAAAAATCCGTAGGTGTTAGCCTTCAGTGTCATTGAAAATGGTCGTTCATGGCTATTTTCGACAAAAATTAGGGTTGTGTGGCCATTGATCGTCGATCAGAGGCTCATACACCTCACCCCACATATGTTTCCTTGCCATAGATCACATTCTTGGATTTCTGGTGGAGACCATTTCTTGGTCAAAAATCCGTAGGTGTTAGCCTTCGGTATTATTGAAAATGGTCGTTCATGGCTATTTTCGACAAAAATGGGGGTTTTGTGGCCATTGATCATCGACCAGACGCTCATACACCTCACCCCACATATGTTTCCTTGCCATAGATCACATTCTTGGATTTCTGGTGGAGACCATTTCTTGGTCTAAAATCCGTAGGTGTTAGCCTCTAGTATAATTGAAAATGGTCGCTCATGGCTATTTTCATGGTCGCTCATGGCTATTTTCATAAAAACTGGGGGTTGTGTGGCCATTTATCATCGACTAGAGGCTCATAAACCTCACCCCACATATGTTTCCTTGCCATAGATTACATTCTTGGATTTCTGGTGGAAACCATTTCTTGGTTAAAAACTCGTACGTGTTAGCCTTCGGTATTATTGAAAATGGTCATTCATGGCTATTTTCGGCAAAATGGGGGTTGTGTGGCCATTGATCGTCGACCAGAGGCTCATACACCTCACCCCACATATGTTTCCTTGTCGTAGATCACATTCTTGGATTTCTGGTGGAGACCATTTCTTGGTCAAAAATCCGTAGGTGTTATCCTTCGATATTATTGAAAATGGTCGTTCATGGCTATTTTCGACAAAAATGGCGGTTGTGTGGCCATTGATCATCGACCAGAGGCTCATACACCTCACCCCACATATGTTTCCTTGCCATAGATCACATTCTTGGATTTCTGGTGGAGACCATTTCTTGGTCAAAAATCCGTAGGTGTTAGCCTTCGGTATTATTGTAAATGGTCATTCATGGCTATTTTCGACAAAAATGGGGGTTGTGTGGCCATTGATCATCGACCAGAGGCTCATACACCTCACCCCACATATGTTTCCTTGCCATAGATCACATTCTTGGATTTATGGTGGAGACCATTTCTTGGTCAAAAATCCGTAGGTGTTAGCCTTCAGTGTCATTGAAAATGGTCGTTCATGGCTATTTTCGTTAAAAATTAGGGTTGTGTGGCCATTGATCGTCGACTAGAGGCTCATACACCTCACCCCACATATGTTTCCTTGCCATAGATCACATTCTTGGATTTCTGGTGGAGACCATTTCTTGGTCAAAAATCCGTAGGTGTTAGCCTTCGGTATTATTGTAAATGGTCATTCATGGCTATTTTCGACAAAAATGGGGGTTGTGTGGCCATTGATCATCGACCAGACGCTCATACACCTCACCCCACATATGTTTCCTTGCCATAGATCACATTCTTGGATTTTTGGTGGAGACCATATCTTGGTCAAAAACTCGTACGTGTTAGCCTTCGGTATTATTGAAAATGGTCGTTCATGGCTATTTTCGGCAAAATGGGGGTTCTGTGGC
This sequence comes from Zea mays, assembly GCF_902167145.1. Taxonomy (NCBI): domain Eukaryota; kingdom Viridiplantae; phylum Streptophyta; class Magnoliopsida; order Poales; family Poaceae; genus Zea; species Zea mays. The sequence goes on along the minus strand of NW_023367019.1, from coordinate 49,849 downwards.
CATTGATCATCGACCAGAGGCTCGTACACCTCACCCCACATATGTTTCCTTTCCATAGGTCACATTTTTGGATTTCTGGTGGAGACCATTTCTTGGTCAAAAATCCGTAGGTGTTAGCCTTCGGTATTATTGTAAATGGTCATTCATGGCTATTTTCGACAAAAATGGGGGTTGTGTGGCCATTGATCATCGACCAGACGCTCATACACCTCACCCCACATATGTTTCCTTGCCATAGATCACATTCTTGGATTTCTGGTGGAGACCATTTCTTGGTCAAAAATCCATAGGTGTTAGCCTTCGGTATTATTGAAAATGGTCGTTCATGGCTATTTTCGACAAAAATGGGGGTTGTGTGGCCATTGATCATCGACCAGAGGCTCATACACCTCACCCCACATATGTTTCCTTGCCATAGATCACATTCTTGGATTTCTGGTGGAGACCATTTCTTGGTCAAAAATCCGTAGGTGTTAGCCTTCGGTATTATTGAAAATGGTCGTTCATGGCTATTTTCGACAAAAATGGGGGTTGTGTGGCCATTGATCATCGACCAGACGCTCATACACCTCACCCCACATATGTTTCCTTGCCATAGATCACGTTCTTGGATTTCTGGTGGAGACCATTTCTTGGTCTAAAATCCATAGGTGTTAGCCTCTAGTATTATTGAAAATGGTCGCTCATGGCTATTTTCAAGGTCGCTCATGGCTATTTTCATAAAAACTGGGGGTTGTGTGGCCATTTATCATCGACTAGAGGCTCATAAACCTCACCCCACATATGTTTCCTTGCCATAGATTACATTCTTGGATTTCTGGTGGAAACCATTTCTTGGTTAAAAACTCGTACGTGTTAGCCTTCGGTATTATTGAAAATGGTCATTCATGGCTATTTTCGGCAAAATGGGGGTTGTGTGGCCATTGATCGTCGACCAGAGGCTCATACACCTCACCCCACATATGTTTCCTTGTCGTAGATCACATTCTTGGATTTCTGGTGGAGACCATTTCTTGGTCAAAAATCCGTAGGTGTTATCCTTCGATATTATTGAAAATGGTCGTTCATGGCTATTTTCGACAAAAATGGCGGTTGTGTGGCCATTGATCATCGACCAGAGGCACATACACCTCACCCCACATATGTTTCCTTGCCATAGATCACATTCTTGGATTTCTGGTGGAGACCATTTCTTGGTCAAAAATCCGTAGGTGTTAGCCTTCGGTATTATTGTAAATGGTCATTCATGGCTATTTTCGACAAAAATGGGGGTTGTGTGGCCATTGATCATCGACCAGAGGCTCATACACCTCACCCCACATATGTTTCCTTGCCATAGATCACATTCTTGGATTTATGGTGGAGACCATTTCTTGGTCAAAAATCTGTAGGTGTTAGCCTTCAGTGTCATTGAAAATGGTCGTTCATGGCTATTTTCGACAAAAATTAGGGTTGTGTGGCCATTGATCGTCGACTAGAGGCTCATACACCTCACCCCACATATGTTTCCTTGCCATAGATCACATTCTTGGATTTCTGGTGGAGACCATTTCTTGGTCAAAAATCCGTAGGTGTTAGCCTTCGGTATTATTGTAAATGGTCATTCATGGCTATTTTCGACAAAAATGGGGGTTGTGTGGCCATTGATCATCGACCAGACGCTCATACACCTCACCCCACATATGTTTCCTTGCCATAGATCACATTCTTGGATTTTTGGTGGAGACCATATCTTGGTCAAAAACTCGTACGTGTTAGCCTTCGGTATTATTGAAAATGGTCGTTCATGGCTATTTTCGGCAAAATGGGGTTCTGTGGCCATTGATCATCGACCAGAGGCTCGTACAACTCACCCCACATATGTTTCCTTTCCATAGGTCACATTTTTGGATTTCTGGTGGAGACCATTTCTTGGTCAAAAATCCGTAGGTGTTAGCCTTCGGTATTATTGTAAATGGTCATTCATGGCTATTTTCGACAAAAATGGGGGTTGTGTGGCCATTGATCATCGACCAGACGCTCATACACCTCACCCCACATATGTTTCCTTGCCATAGATCACATTCTTGGATTTCTGGTGGAGACCATTTCTTGGTCAAAAATCCGTAGGTGTTAGCCTTCGGTATTATTGAAAATGGTCGTTCATGGCTATTTTCGACAAAAATGGGGGTTGTGTGGCCATTGATCATCGACCAGAGGCTCATACACCTCACCCCACATATGTTTCCTTGCCATAGATCACATTCTTGGATTTCTGGTGGAGACCATTTCTTGGTCAAAAATCCGTAGGTGTTAGCCTTCGGTATTATTGAAAATGGTCGTTCATGGCTATTTTCGACATAAATGGGGGTTGTGTGGCCATTGATCATCGACCAGACGCTCATACACCTCACCCCACATATGTTTCCTTGCCATAGATCACATTCTTGGATTTCTGGTGGAGACCATTTCTTGGTCTAAAATCCATAGGTGTTAGCCTCTAGTATTATTGAAAATGGTCGCTCATGGCTATTTTCAAGGTCGCTCATGGCTATTTTCATAAAAAATGGGGGTTGTGTGGCCATTTATCATCGTCTAGAGGCTCATAAACCTCGCCCCACATATGTTTCCTTGCCATAGATCACATTCTTGGATTTCTGGTGGAGACCATTTCTTGGTTAAAAACACGTACGTGTTAGCCTTCGGTATTATTGAAAATGGTCGTTCATGGCTATTTTCGGCAAAATGGGGGTTGTGTGGCCATTCATTATCGACCAGAGGCTCGTACACCTCACCCCACATATGTTTCCTTGCCATAGATCACATTCTTGGATTTCTGGTGGAGACCATTTCTTGGTCAAAAATCCGTACGTGTTAGCCTTTGGTATTTTTGAAAATGGTCATTCATGGCTATTTTCGACAAAAATGGGGGTTGTGTGGCCATTGATCTTCGACTAGAGGCTCATACACCTCACCACACATATGTTTCCTTGCCATAGATCACATTCTTGGATTTATGGTGGAGACCATTTCTTGGTCAAAAATCCGTAGGTGTTAGCCTTCAGTGTCATTGAAAATGGTCGTTCATGGCTATTTTCGACAAAAATTAGGGTTGTGTGGCCATTGATCGTCGACCAGAGGCTCATACACCTCACCCCACATATGTTTCCTTGCCATAGATCACATTCTTGGATTTATAGTGGAGACCATTTCTTGGTCAAAAATCCGTAGGTGTTAGCCTTCGGTATTATTGAAAATGGTCGTTCATGGCTATTTTCGACAAAAATGGGGGTTGTGTGGCCATTGATCATCGACCAGACGCTCATACACCTCACCCCACATATGTTTCCTTGCCATAGATCACATTCTTGGATTTCTGGTGGAGACCATTTCTTGGTCTAAAATCCGTAGGTGTTATCCTCTAGTATTATTGAAAATGGTCGCTCATGGCTATTTTCAAGGTCGCTCATGGCTATTTTCATAAAAAATGGGGGTTGTGTGGCCATTTATCATCGACTAGAGGCTCATAAACCTCACCCCACATATGTTTCCTTGCCATAGATTACATTCTTGGATTTCTGGGGGAAACCATTTCTTGGTTAAAAACTGGTACGTGTTAGCCTTCAGGATTATTGAAAATGGTCATTCATGGCTATTTTCGGCAAAATGGGGGTTGTGTGGCCATTGATCATCAACCAGAGGCTCGTACACCTCACCCCACATATGTTTCCTTGCCATAGATCACATTCTTGGATTTTTGGTGGAGACCATTTCTTGGTCAAAAACTCGTACGTGTTAGCCTTCGGTATTATTGAAAATGGTCGTTCATGGCTATTTTCGGCAAAATGGGGGTTCTGTGGCCATTGATCATCGACCAAAGGCTCGTACACCTCACCCCACATATGTTTCCTTTCCATAGATCACATTCTTGGATTTCTGGTGGAGACCATTTCTTGGTCAAAAATCCGTAGGTGTTAGCCTTCGGTATTATTGTAAATGGTCATTCATGGCTATTTTCGACAAAAATGGGGGTTGTGTGGCCATTGATCATCGACCAGACGCTCATACACCTCACCCCACATATGTTTCCTGGCCATAGATCACGTTCTTGGATTTCTGGTGGAGACCATTTCTTGGTCAAAAATCCGTAGGTGTTAGCCTTCGGTATTATTGAAAATGGTCGTTCATGGCTATTTTCGACAAAAATGGGGGTTGTGTGGCCATTGATCATCGACCAGAGGCTCATACACCTCACCCCACATATGTTTCCTTGCCATAGATCACATTCTTGGATTTCTGGTGGAGACCATTTCTTGGTCAAAAATCCGTAGGTGTTAGCCTTCGGTATTACTGAAAATGGTCGTTCATGGCTATTTTCGACAAAAATGGGGGTTGTGTGGCCATTGATCATCGACTAGACGCTCATACACCTCACCCCACATATGTTTCCTTGTCATAGATCACATTCTTGGATTTCTGGTGGAGACCATTTCTTGGTCTAAAATCCATAGGTGTTAGCCTCTAGTATTATTGAAAATGGTCGCTCATGGCTATTTTCAAGGTCGCTCATGGCTATTTTCATAAAAAATGGGGGTTGTGTGGCCATTTATCATCGACTAGAGGCTCATAAACCTCGCCCCACATATGTTTCCTTGCCATAGATCACATTCTTGGATTTCTGGTGGAGACCATTTCTTGGTTAAAAACTCGTACGTGTTAGCCTTCGGTATTATTGAAAATGGTCGTTCATGGCTATTTTCGGCAAAATGGGGGTTGTGTGACCATTCATTATCGACCAGAGGCTCGTACACCTCACCCCACATATGTTTCCTTGCCATTGATCACATTCTTGGATTTCTGGTGGAGACCATTTCTTGGTCAAAAATCCGTACGTGTTAGCCTTTGGTATTTTTGAAAATGGTCATTCATGGCTATTTTTGACAAAAATGGGGGTTGTGTGGCCATTGATCTTCGACCAGAGGCTCATACACCTCACTACACATATGTTTCCTTGCCATAGATCACATTCTTGGATTTATGGTGGAGACCATTTCTTGGTCAAAAATCCGTAGGTGTTAGCCTTCAGTGTCATTGAAAATGGTCGTTCATGGCTATTTTCGACAAAAATTAGGGTTGTGTGGCCATTGATCGTCGACCAGAGGCTCATACACCTCACCCCACATATGTTTCCTTGCTATAGATCACATTCTTGGATTTCTGGTGGAGACCATTTCTTGGTCAAAAATCCGTAGGTGTTAGCCTTCGGTATTATTGAAAATGGTCGTTCATGGCTATTTTCGACAAAAATGGGGGTTGTGTGGCCATTGATCATCGACCAGACGCTCATACACCTCACCCCACATATGTTTCCTTGCCATAGATCACATTCTTGGATTTCTGGTGGAGACCATTTCTTGTTCTAAAATCCGTAGGTGTTAGCCTCTAGTATTATTGAAAATGGTCGCTCATGGCTATTTTCAAGGTCGCTCATGGCTATTTTCATAAAAAATGGGGGTTTTGTGGCCATTTATCATCTACTAGAGGCTCATAAACCTCACCCCACATATGTTTCCTTGCCATAGATTACATTCTTGGATTTCTGGTGGAAACCATTTCTTGGTTAAAAACTCGTACGTGTTAGCCTTCGATATTATTGAAAATGGTCATTCATGGCTATTTTCGGCAAAATGGGGGTTGTGTGGCCATTGATCATCAACCAGAGGCTCGTACACCGCACCCCACATATGTTTCCTTGCCATAGATCACATTCTTGGATTTCTGGTGGAGACCATTTCTTGGTTAAAAATCCGTACGTGTTAGCCTTTGGTATTTTTGAAAATGGTCATTCATGGCTATTTTCGACAAAAATGGGGGTTGTGTGGCCATTGATCATCGACTAGAGGCTCATACACCTCACCCCACATATGTTTCCTTGCCATAGATCACATTCTTGGATTTCTGGTGCAGACATTTCTTGGTCAAAAATCCGTAGGTGTTAGCCTTCGGTATTATTGAAAATGGTCGTTCATGGCTATTTTCGACAAAAATGGGGGTTGTGTGGCCATTGATCATCGACCAGACGCTCATACACCTCACCCCACATATGTTTCCTTGCCATAGATCACATTCTTGGATTTCTGGTGGAGACCATTTCTTGGTCTAAAATCCGTAGGTGTTAGCCTCTAGTATTATTGAAAATGGTCGCTCATGGCTATTTTCAAGGTCGCTCATGGCTATTTTCATAAAAAATGGGGGTTGTGTGGCCATTTATCATCGACTAGAGGCTCATAAACCTCACCCCACATATGTTTCCTTGCCATAGATTACATTCTTGGATTTCTGGTGGAAACCATTTCTAGGTTAAAAACTCGTACGTGTTAGCCTTCGGTATTATTGAAAATGGTCATTCATGGCTATTTTCGGCAAAATGGGGGTTGTGTGGCCATTGATCATCGACCAGAGGCTCATACACCTCACCCCACATATGTTTCCTTGCCATAGATCACATTCTTGGATTTCTGGTGGAGACCATTTCTTGGTCAAAAATCCGTAGGTGTTAGCCTTCGGTATTATTGAAAATGGTCGTTCATGGCTATTTTCGACAAAAATGGGGGTTGTGTGGCCATTGATCATCGACTAGAGGCTCATACACCTCACCCCACATATGTTTCCTTGCCATAGATCACATTCTTGGATTTCTGGTGGAGACCATTTCTTGGTCAAAAATCCGTAGGTCTTAGCCTTCGGTAATATTGAAAATGGTCGTTCATGGCTATTTTCGACAAAAATGGGGGTGTGTGGCCATTGATCATCGACCAGATGCTCATACACCTCACCCCACATATGTTTCCTTGCCATAGATCACATTCTTGGATTTCTGGTGGAGACCATTTCTTGGTCTAAAATCCGTAGGTCTTAGCCTCTAGTATTATTGAAAATGGTCGCTCATGGCTATTTTCATAAAAAATGGTGGTTGTGTGGCCATTTATCATCCCCTAGAGGCTCATAAACCTCACCCCACATATGTTTCCTTGCCATAGATCACATTCTTGGATTTCTGGTGGAGACCATTTCTTGGTTAAAAGCTCGTACGTGTTAGCCTTCGGTATTATTGAAAATGGTCGTTCATGGCTATTTTCGACAAAAATGGGGGTTGTGTGGCCATTGATCATCGACCAGACGCTCATACACCTCACCCCACATATGTTTCCTTGCCATAGATCACATTCTTGGATTTCTGGTGGAGACCATTTCTTGGTCTAAAATCCGTAGGTGTTAGCCTCTAGTATTATTGAAAATGGTCGCTCATGGCTATTTTCAAGGTCGCTCATGGCTATTTTCATAAAAAATGGGGGTTGTGTGGCCATTTATCATCGACTAGAGGCTCATAAACCTCACCCCACATATGTTTCCTTGCCATAGATTACATTCTTGGATTTCTGGTGGAAACCATTTCTAGGTTAAAAACTCGTACGTGTTAGCCTTCGGTATTATTGAAAATGGTCATTCATGGCTATTTTCGGCAAAATGGGGGTTGTGTGGCCATTGATCATCGACCAGAGGCTCATACACCTCACCCCACATATGTTTCCTTGCCATAGATCACATTCTTGGATTTCTGGTGGAGACCATTTCTTGGTCAAAAATCCGTAGGTGTTAGCCTTCGGTATTATTGAAAATGGTCGTTCATGGCTATTTTCGACAAAAATGGGGGTTGTGTGGCCATTGATCATCGACTAGAGGCTCATACACCTCACCCCACATATGTTTCCTTGCCATAGATCACATTCTTGGATTTCTGGTGGAGACCATTTCTTGGTCAAAAATCCGTAGGTCTTAGCCTTCGGTAATATTGAAAATGGTCGTTCATGGCTATTTTCGACAAAAATGGGGGTGTGTGGCCATTGATCATCGACCAGATGCTCATACACCTCACCCCACATATGTTTCCTTGCCATAGATCACATTCTTGGATTTCTGGTGGAGACCATTTCTTGGTCTAAAATCCGTAGGTCTTAGCCTCTAGTATTATTGAAAATGGTCGCTCATGGCTATTTTCATAAAAAATGGTGGTTGTGTGGCCATTTATCATCCCCTAGAGGCTCATAAACCTCACCCCACATATGTTTCCTTGCCATAGATCACATTCTTGGATTTCTGGTGGAGACCATTTCTTGGTTAAAAGCTCGTACGTGTTAGCCTTCGGTATTATTGAAAATGGTCGTTCATGGCTATTTTCGGCAAAATGGGGGTTGTGTGGCCATTGATCATCGACCAGAGGATCATACACCTCACCCCACATATGTTTCCTTGCCATAGATCACATTCTTGGATTCCTGGTGGAGACCATTTCTTGGTCAAAAATCCATACGTGTTAGCCTTTGGTATTTTTGAAAATGGTCATTCATGGCTATTTTCGACAAAAATGGGGGTTGTGTGGCCATTGATCATCGACTAGAGGCTCATACACCTCACCCCACATATGTTTCCTTGCCATAGATCACATTCTTGGATTTCTGGTGGAGACCATTGCTTGGTCAAAAATCCGTAGGTGTTAGCCTTCGGTATTATTGAAAATGGTCGTTCATGGCTATTTTCGACAAAAATGGGGGTTGTGTGGCCATTGATCATCGACCAGACGCTCATACACCTCACCCCACATTTGTTTCCTTGCCATAGATCACATTCTTGGATTTCTGGTGGAGACCATTTCTTGGTCTAAAATCCGTAGGTGTTAGCCTCTAGTATTATTGAAAATGGTCGCTCATGGCTATTTTCAAGGTCGCTCATGGCTATTTTCATAAAAAATGGGGGTTGTGTGGCCATTTATCATCGACTAGAGGCTCATAAACCTCACCCCACATATGTTTCCTTGCCATAGATTACATTCTTGGATTTCTGGTGGAAACCATTTCTTGGTTAAAAACGCGTACGTGTTAGCCTTCGGTATTATTGAAAATGGTCATTCATGGCTATTTTCGGCAAAATGGGGGTTGTGTGGCCATTGATCGTCGACCAGAGGCTCATACACCTCACCCCACATAAGTTTCCTTGTCGTAGATCACATTCTTGGATTTCTGGTGGAGACCAATTTTTTGGTCAAAAAACCGTAGGTGTTAGCCTTCGATATTATTGAAAATGGTCGTTCATGGCTATTTTCGACAAAAATGGGGGTTGTGTGGCCATTGATCATCGACCAGAGGCTCATACACCTCACCCCACATATGTTTCCATGCCATAGATCACATTCTTGGATTTCTGGTGGAGACCATTTCTTGGTCAAAAACTCGTACGTGTTAGCCTTCGGTATTATTGAAAATGGTCGTTCATGGCTATTTTCGGCAAAATGGGGGTTCTGTGGCCATTGATCATCGACCAGAGGCTCGTACACCTCACCCCACATATGTTTCCTTGCCATAGATCACATTCTTGGATTTCTGGTGGAGACCATTTCTTGGTCAAAAATCCGTAGGTGTTAGCCTTCGGTATTATTGAAAATGGTCGTTCATGGCTATTTTCGGCAAAATGGGGGTTCTGTGGCCATTGATCATCGACCATAGGCTCGTACACCTCACCCCACATATGTTTCCTTGCCATAGATCACATTCTTTGGATTTCTGGTGGAGACCATTTCTTGGTCAAAAATCCGTAGGTGTTAGCCTTCGGTATTATTGAAAATGGTCGTTCATGGCTATTTTCGACAAAAATGGGGGTTGTGTGGCCATTGATCATCGACCAGAGGCTCATACACCTCACCCCACATATGTTTCCTCGCCATAGATCACATTCTTGGATTTCTGGTGGAGACCATTTCTTGGTCAAAAATCCGTAGGTCTTAGCCTCTAATATTATTGAAAATGGTCGCTCATGGCTATTTTCGGCAAAATGGGGGTTCTGTGGCCATTGATCGTCGACCAGAGGCTCATACACCTCACCCCACATATGTTTCCTTGTCGTAGATCACATTCTTGGATTTCTGGTGGAGACCATTTCTTGGTCAAAAATCCGTAGGTGTTAGCCTTCGATATTATTGAAAATGGTCGTTCATGGCTATTTTCGACAAAAATGGGGGTTGTGTGGCCATTGATCATCGACCAGAGGCTCATACACCTCACCCCACATATGTTTCCTTGCCATAGATCACATTCTTGGATTTCTGGTGGAGACCATTTCTTGGTCAAAAATCTGTAGGTGTTAGCCTTCGGTATTATTGAAAATGGTCGTTCATGGCTATTTTCGACAAAAATGGGGGTTGTGTGGCCATTGATCATCGACCAGACGCTCATACACCTCACCCCACATATGTTTCCTTGCCATAGATCACATTCTTGGATTTCTGGTGGAGACCATTTCTTGGTCTAAAATCCGTAGGTGTTAGCCTCTAGTATTATTGAAAATGGTCGCTCATGGCTATTTTCAAGGTCGCTCATGGCTATTTTCATAAAAAATGGGGGTTGTGTGGCCATTTTCATCGACTAGAGGTTCATAAACCTCACCCCACATATGTTTCCTTGCCATAGATCACATTCTTGGATTTCTGGTGGAGACCATTTCTTGGTCAAAAATCCGTACGTGTTAGCCTTTGGTATTTTTGAAAATGGTCGTTCATGGCTTGGTCGATGATCAATGGCCACACAACCCCCATTTTTTATGAAAATAGCCATGAGCGACCATTTTCAATAATACTAGAGGCTAAGACCTACGGATTTTTGACCAAGAAATGGTCTCCACCAGAAATCCAAGAATGTGATCTATGGCAAGGAAACATATGTGGGGTGAGGTGTATGAGCCTCTCGTTAATGATCAATGGCCACACAACCCCCATTTTTGTCGAAAATAGCCATGAATGACCATTTACAATAATACCGAAGGCTAACACCTACGGATTTTTGACCAAGAAATGGTCTCCACCAGAAATCCAAGAATGTGATCTATGGCAAGGAAACATATGTGGGGTGAGGTGTATGAGCCTATGGTCGATGATCAATGGCCACACAACCCCCATTTTTGTCGAAAATAGCCATGAACGACCATTTTCAATAATATCGAAGGCTAACACCTACGGATTTTTGACCAAGAAATGGTCTCCACCAGAAATCCAAGAATGTGATCTACGACAAGGAAACATATGTGGGGTGAGGTGTATGAGCCTCTGGTCGACGATCAATGGCCACACAACCCCCATTTTGCCGAAAATAGCCATGAATGACCATTTTCAATAATACCGAAGGCTAACACGTACGAGTTTTTAACCAAGAAATGGTTTCCACCAGAATTCCAAGAATGTAATCTATGGCAAGGAAACATATGTGGGGTGAGGTTTATGAGCCTATAGTCGATGATAAATGGCCACACAACCCCCATTTTTATGAAAATAGCCATGAGCGACCTTGAAAATAGCCATGAGCGACCATTTTCAATAATACTAGATGCTAATACCTACGGATTTTAGACCAAGAAATGGTCTCCACCAGAAATCCAAGAATGTGATCTATGGCAAGGAAACATATGTGGGGTGAGGTGTATGAGCGTCTGGTCGATGATCAATGGCCACACAACCCCCATTTTTGTCGAAAATAGCCATGAACGACCATTTTCAATAATACCGAAGGCTAACACCTACGGATTTTTGACCAAGAAATGGTCTCCACCAGAAATCCAAGAATGTGATCTATGGCAAGGAAACATATGTGGGGTGAGATTTATGAGCCTCTAGTCGATGATAAATGGCCACACAACCCCCATTTTTTTATGAAAATAGCCATGAGCGACCATTTTCAATAATATTAGAGGCTAAGACCTACGGATTTTTGACCAAGAAATGGTCTCCACCAGAAATCCAAGAATGTGATCTATGGCAAGGAAACATATGTGGGGTGAGGTGTATGAGCCTCTAGTCGATGATCAATGGCCACACAACCCCCATTTTTGTCGAAAATAGCCATGAACGACCATTTTCAATAATATCGAAGGCTAACACCTACGGATTTTTGACCAAGAAATGGTCTCCACCAGAAATCCAAGAATGTGATCTATGGCAAGGAAACATATGTGGGGTGAGGTGTACGAGCCTCTGGTCGATGATCAATGGCCACACAACCCCCAATTTTTATGAAAATAGCCATGAGAGACCATTTTCAATAATACTAGAGGCTAAGACCTACGGATTTTTGACCAAGAAATGGTCTCCACCAGAAATCCAAGAATGTGATATATGGCAAGGAAACATATGTGGGGTGAGGTGTATGAGCCTCTGGTCGATGATCAATGGCCACACAACCCTCATTTTTGTCGAAAATAGCCATGAATGACCATTTACAGTAATACCGAAGGCTAACACCTACGGATTTTTGACCAAGAAATGGTCTCCACCAGAAATCCAAGAATGTGATCTATGGCAAGGAAACATATGTGGGGTGAGGTGTATGAGCCTCTAGTCGATGATCAATGGCCACACAACCCCCATTTTTGTCGAAAATAGCCATGAATGACCATTTTCAAAAATACCAAAGGCTAACACATACGGATTTTTGACCAAGAAATGGTCTCCACCAGAAATCCAAGAATGTGATCCATGGCAAGGAAACATATGTGGGGTGAGGTGTATGAGCCTCTGGTCGATGATCAATTGCCACACAACCCCCATTTTGTCGAAAATAGCCATGAATGACCATTTTCAATAATACCGAAGGCTAACACCTACAGATTTTTGACCAAGAAATGGTCTCCACCAGAAATCCAAGAATGTGATCTACGACAAGGAAACATATGTGGGGTGAGGTGTATGAGCCTCTGGTCGACGATCAATGGCCACACAACCCCCATTTTGCCGAAAATAGCCATGAATGACCATTTTCAATAATACCGAAGGCTAACACGTACGAGTTTTTAACCAAGAAATGGTTTCCACCAGAAATCCAAGAATGTAATCTATGGCAAGGAAACATATGTGGGGTGAGGTCTATGAGCCTCTAGTCGATGATAAATGGCCACACAACCCCCATTTTTTATGAAAATAGCCATGAGCGACCTTGAAAATAGCCATGAGCGACCATTTTCAATAATACTAGAGGCTAACACCTACGGATTTTAGACCAAGAAATGGTCTCCACCAGAAATCCTAGAATGTGATCTATTGCAAGGAAACATATGGGGGGTGAGGTGGACGAGCCTCTGGTCGATGATCAATGGCCACACAACCACCATTTTTGTCGAAAATAGCCATGAACGATCATTTACAATAATACCGAAGGCTAACACCTACGGATTTTTGACCAAGAAATGGTCTCCACCAGAAATCCAAGAATGTGATCTATGGCAAGGAAACATATGTGGGGTGAGGTTTATGAGCCTCTAGTCGATGATAAATGGCCACACAACCCCCATTTTTTATGAAAATAGCCATGAGCGACCTTGAAAATAGCCATGAGCGACCATTTTCAATAATACTAGAGGCTAACACCTACGGATTTTAGACCAAGAAATGGTCTCCACCAGAAATCCAAGAATGTGATCTATGGCAAGAAAACATATGTGGGGTGAGGTGTATGAGCGTCTGGTCGATGATCAATGGCCACACAACCCCCATTTTTGTCGAAAATAGCCATGAACGACCATTTTCAATAATACCGAAGGCTAACACCTACGGATTTTTGACCAAGAAATGGTCTCCACCAGAAATCCAAGAATGTGATCTATGGCAAGGAAACATATGTGGGGTGAGGTGTATGAGCCTCTGGTCGATGATCATTGGCCACACAACCCCCATTTTTGTCGAAAATAGCCATGAACGACCATTTTCAATAATATCGAAGGCTAACACCTACGGATTTTTGACCAAGAAATGGTCTCCACCAGAAATCCAAGAATGTGATCTACGACAAGGAAACATATGTGGGGTGAGGTGTATGAGCCTCTTGTCGACGATCAATGGCCACACAACCCCCATTTTGCCGAAAATAGCCATGAATGACCATTTTCAATAATACCGAAGGCTAACACGTACGAGTTTTTAACCAAGAAATGGTTTCCACCAGAAATCCAAGAATGTAATCTATGGCAAGGAAACATATGTGGGGTGAGGTCTATGAGCCTCTAGTCGATGATAAATGGCCACACAACCCCCATTTTTTATGAAAATAGCCATGAGCGACCTTGAAAATAGCCATGAGCGACCATTTTCAATAATACTAGAGGCTAACACCTACGGATTTTAGACCAAGAAATGGTCTCCACCAGAAATCCTAGAATGTGATCTATTGCAAGGAAACATATGGGGGGTGAGGTGGACGAGCCTCTGGTCGATGATCAATGGCCACACAACCCCCATTTTTGTCGAAAATAGCCATGAACGATCATTTACAATAATACCGAAGGCTAACACCTACGGATTTTTGACCAAGAAATGGTCTCCACCAGAAATCCAAGAATGTGATCTATGGCAAGGAAACATATGTGGGGTGAGGTTTATGAGCCTCTAGTCGATGATAAATGGCCACACAACCCCCATTTTTTATGAAAATAGCCATGAGCGACCTTGAAAATAGCCATGAGCGACCATTTTCAATAATACTAGAGGCTAACACCTACGGATTTTAGACCAAGAAATGGTCTCCACCAGAAATCCAAGAATGTGATCTATGGCAAGGAAACATATGTGGGGTGAGGTGTATGAGCGTCTGGTCGATGATCAATGGCCACACAACCCCCATTTTTGTCGAAAATAGCCATGAACGACCATTTTCAATAATACCGAAGGCTAACACCTACGGATTTTTGACCAAGAAATGGTCTCCACCAGAAATCCAAGAATGTGATCTATGGCAAGGAAACATATGTGGGGTGAGGTGTATGAGCCTCTGGTCGATGATCATTGGCCACACAACCCCCATTTTTGTCGAAAATAGCCATGAACGACCATTTTCAATAATATCGAAGGCTAACACCTACGGATTTTTGACCAAGAAATGGTCTCCACCAGAAATCCAAGAATGTGATCTACGACAAGGAAACATATGTGGGGTGAGGTGTATGAGCCTCTTGTCGACGATCAATGGCCACACAACCCCCATTTTGCCGAAAATAGCCATGAATGACCATTTTCAATAATATCGAAGGCTAACACCTACGGATTTTTTACCAAGAAATGGTCTCCACCAGAAATCCAAGAATGTGATCTACGACAAGGAAACATATGTGGGGTGAGGTGTATGAGCCTCTGGTCGACGATCAATGGCCACACAACCCCCATTTTGCCGAAAATAGCCATGAATGACCATTTTCAATAATACGGAAGGCTAACACGTACGAGTTTTTAACCAAGAAATGGTTTCCACCAGAAATCCAAGAATGTAATCTATGGCATGGAAACATATGTGGGGTGAGGTGTATGAGCCTCTAGTCGATGATAAATGGCCACACAACCACCATTTTTTATGAAAATAGCCATGAGCGACCTTGAAAATAGCCATGAGCGACCATTTTCAATAATACTAGAGGCTAACACCTACGGATTTTGGACCAAGAAAAGGTCTCCACCAGAAATCCAAGAATGTGATCTATAGCAAGGAAACATATGTGGGGTGAGGTGTATAAGCGTCTGGTCGATGATCAATGGCCACACAACCCCCATTTTTGTCGAAAATAGCCATGAACGACCATTTTCAATAATACCGAAGGCTAACACCTACGGATTTTTGACCAAGAAATGGTCTCCACCAGAAATCCAAGAATGTGATCTATGGCAAGGAAACATATGTGGGGTGAGGTGTATGAGCCTCTAGTCGATGATCAATGGCCACACAACCCCCATTTTTGTCGAAAATAGCCATGAATGACCATTTTCAAAAATACCAAAGGCTAACACGTACGGATTTTTGACCAAGAAATGGTCTCCACCAGAAATCCAAGAATGTGATCTATGGCAAGGAAACATATGTGGGGTGAGGTGTACGAGCCTCTGGTCGATGATCAATGGCCACACAACCCCCATTTTTGTTGAAAATAGCCATGAATGACCATTTTCAATAATACCGAAGGCTAACACGTACGAGTTTTTAACCAAGAAATGGTTTCCACCAGAAATCCAAGAATGTAATCTATGGCAAGGAAACATATGTGGGGTGAGGTGTATGAGCCTCTGGTCGATGATCAATGGCCACACAGCCCCCATTTTTTATGAAAATAGCCATGAGCGACCATTTTCAATAATACTAGAGGCTAAGACCTACGGATTTTTAACCAAGAAATGGTCTCCACCAGAAATCCAAGAACGTGATCTACGACAAGGAAACATATGTGGGGTGAGGTGTATGAGCGTCTGGTCGACGATCAATGGCCACACAACCCCCATTTTTGTCGAAAATAGCCATGAACGACCATTTTCAATAATACCAAAGGCTAACACCTACGGATTTTTGACCAAGAAATGGTCGGGGTGAGGTTTACGAGCCTCTGGTCGATGATCAATGGCCACACAACCCCCATTTTTTATGAAAATAGCCATGAGCGACCTTGAAAATAGCCATGAGCGACCATTTTCAATAATACTAGAGGCTAACACCTACGGATTTTAGACCAAGAAATGGTTTCCACCAGAAATCCAAGAATGTGATCTATGGCAAGGAAACATATGTGGGGTGAGGTGTATGAGCCTCTAGTCGACGATCAATGGCCACACAACCCCCATTTTGCCGAAAATAGCCATGAATGACCATTTTCAATAATACCGAAGGCTAACACCTACGGATTTTTGACCAAGAAATGGTCTCCACCAGAAATCCAAGATTGTGATCTATGGCAAGGAAACATATGTGGGGTGAGGTGTATGAGCCTCTGGTCGACGATCAATGGCCACACAACCCTAATTTTAGTCGAAAATAGCCATGAACGACCATTTTCAATGACACTGAAGGCTAACACCTACGGATTTTTGACCAAGAAATGGTCTCCACCATAAATCCAAGAATGTGATCTATGGCAAGGAAACATATGTGTAGTGAGGTGTATGAGCCTCTGGTCGAAGATCAATGGCCACACAACCCCCATTTTTGTCGAAAATAGCCAGGAATGACCATTTTCAAAAATACCAAAGGCTAACACATTCGGATTTTTGCCCAAGAAATGGTCTCCACCAGAAATCCAAGAATGTGATCTATGGCAAGGAAACATATGTGGGGTGAGGTGTACGAGCCTCTGGTCGATGATCAATTGCCACAGAACCCCCATTTTGCCGAAAATAGCCATGAACGACCATTTTCAATAATACCGAAGGCTAACACCTACGGATTTTTGACCAAGAAATGGTCTCCACCATAAATCCAAGAATGTAATCTATGGCAAGGAAACATATGTGGGGTGAGGTGTATGAGCGTCTGGTCGACGATCAATGGCCACACAACCCCCATTTTTGTCGAAAATAGCCATGAACGACCATTTTCAATAATACCGAAGGCTAACACCTACGGATTTTTGACCAAGAAATGGTCTCCACCATAAATCCAAGAATGTGATCTATGGCAAGGAAACATATGTGGGGTGAGGTGTATGAGCGTCTGGACGATGATCAATGGCCACACAACCCCCATTTTTGTCGAAAATAGCCATGAACGACTATTTTCAATAATATCGAAGGCTAACACGTACGAGTTTTTAACCAAGAAATGGTTTCCACCAGAAATCCAAGAATGTAATCTATGGCAAGGAAACATATGTGGGGTGAGGTTTATGAGCCTCTGGTCGATGATAAATGGCCACACAAGCCCAATTTTTTATGAAAATATCCATGAGCGACCATGAAAATAGCCATGAGCGACCATTTTCAATAATACTAGAGGCTAACACCTACGGATTTTAGACCAAGAAATGGTCTCTACCAGAAATCCAAGAATGTGATCTATGGCAAGGAAACATATGTGGGGTGAGGTGTATGAGCGTCTGGTCGATGATCAATGGCCAAAGAACCCCCATTTTGCCGAAAATAGCCATGAACGACCATTTTCAATAATACCGAAGGCTAACACGTACGGATTTTTGACCAAGAAATGGTCTCCACCAGAAATCCAAGAATGTGATCTATGGCAAGGAAACAAATGTGGGGTGAGGTGTATGAGCCTCTGGTCGATGATCAATGGCCACACAACCCCCATTTTTGTCGAAAATAGCCATGAACGACCATTTTCAATAATATCGAAAATCCGTAGGTGTTAGCCTCTAGTATTATTGAAAATGGTCGCTCATGGCTATTTTCAAGGTCGCTCATGGCTATTTTCAAGGTCGCTCATGGCTATTTTCATAAAAAATGGGGGTTGTGTGGCCATTTATCATCGACTAGAGGCTCATACACCTCACCCCACATATGTTTCCTTGCCATAGATTACATTCTTGGATTTCTGGTGGAAACCATTTCTTGGTTTAAAACTCGTACGTGTTAGCCTTCGGTATTATTGAAAATGGTCATTCATGGCTATTTTCGGCAAAATGGGGGTTGTGTGGCCATTGATCGTCGACCAGAGGCTCATACACCACACCCCACATATGTTTCCTTGTCGTAGATCACATTCTTGGATTTCTGGTGGAGACCATTTCTTGGTCAAAAATCCGTAGGTGTTAGCCTTCGATATTATTGAAAATGGTCATTCATGGCTATTTTCGGCAAAATGGGGGTTGTGTGGCCATTGATCGTCGACCAGAGGCTCATACGCCTCACCCCACATATGTTTCCTTGGCGTAGATCACATTCTTGGATTTCTGGTGGAGACCATTTCTTGGTCAAAAATCCGTAGGTGTTAGCCTTCGATATTATTGAAAATGGTCGTTCATGGCTATTTTCGACAAAAATGGGGGTTGTGTGGCCAATGATCATCGACCAGAGGCTCATACTCCTCACCCCACATATGTTTCCTTGCCATAGATCACATTCTTGGATTTCTGGTGGAGACCATTTCTAGGTCAAAAATCCGTAGGTGTTAGCCTTCGGTATTATTGAAAATGGTCGTTCATGGCTATTTTCGACAAAAATGGGGGTTGTGTGGCCATTGATCATCGACCAGACGCTCATACACCTCACCCCACATATGTTTCCTTGCCATAGATCACATTCTTGGATTTCTGGTGGAGACCATTTCTTGGTCTAAAATCCGTAGGTGTTAGCCTCTAGTATTATTGAAAATGGTCGCTCATGGCTATTTTCAAGGTCGCTCATGGCTATTTTCATAAAAAATGGGGGTTGTGTAGCCATTTATCATCGATTAGAGGCTCATAAACCTCACCCCAAATATGTTTCCTTGCCATAGATCACATTCTTGGATTTCTGGTGGAGACCATTTCTTGGTCAAAAATCCGTAGGTGTTAGCCTTCGGTATTTTTGTAAATGATCGTTCATGGCTATTTTCGACAAAAATGGGGGTTGTGTGGCCATTGATCATCGACCAGAGGCTCGTCCACCTCACCCCCCATATGTTTCCTTGCAATAGATCACATTCTAGGATTTCTGGTGGAGACCATTTCTTGGTCTAAAATCCGTAGGTGTTAGCCTCTAGTATTATTGAAAATGGTCGCTCATGGCTATTTTCAAGGTCGCTCATGGCTATTTTCATAAAAAAATGGGGGTTGTGTGGCCATTTATCATCGACTAGAGGCTCATAGACCTCACCCCACATATGTTTCCTTGCCATAGATTACATTCTTAGATTTCTGGTGGAAACCATTTCTTGGTTAAAAACTCGTACGTGTTAGCCTTCGGTATTATTGAAAATGGTCATTCATGGCTATTTTCGGCAAAATGGGGGTTGTGTGGCCATTGATCGTCGACCAGAGGCTCATACACCTGACCCCACATATGTTTCCTTGTCGTAGATCACATTCTTGGATTTCTGGTGGAGACCATTTCTTGGTCAAAAATCCGTAGGTGTTAGCCTTCGGTATTATTGAAAATGGTCGTTCATGGCTATTTTCGACAAAATGGGGGTTGTGTGGCAATTGATTGTAACACCCTGAATTTGGGGGTAGAATTTTTTCTTCTTTTCTCTCACCAAATTCGGGCGTTACTCTCTTTTCTCTTTCCTCTTTTGCTCCTTCCTCCCAATTTCAAACCAGTATAGCGGCAGGTGTCCGTGTCATGTATAAACCAAAACCTAAGTGTCATGGGTGTTGCATCATGCCGAAGCACATTTCTTTGTCTGATGTTGAATGTTCGTCTCGTTCCGTTCCGGATTTCGGTTCGTGATTTAATTCCGTTTAGTGGTCGCGCTCGTCGTGGGTTCTCGATCCGCGAAGTGGCCCGGCCCAACCTAGCCCAGCCCAGCCGGCCCGGCCCGCCCCGGCCTGCGCGCCCCTGGCGCCCAAAACCCCCCCATGCGCCCCCCTTCTCTCTCTCTCTCTCATTTGGATCTCCCGCGCAACAACCTCTCCTCTCCCTCTTCCACCTCTCTCTCCCCGTGGTGCCCTAGGATTTGGAGACGGCGATCACCGGATTTTGGACCCCGAGGTGAGCTCCCCTCCCCTCCCCTTCTCCTCTCTCTCCCTCTCCCTCCTCTTCTTCCCCACGCGCGCCCTCCCTCTCCCCCTGCCCGCGCGCGACCCCGACCCCGACCCCGACCCCGGCGGCGCGGCGCCCGCTCGGCCCCTCCCCGCGCGCTCCCCGGCCCGCGGCGGCGCGGCTCCCGCTCGGCCCTCGGCGCGGCGGCGCGGCCCCCGCCCGGCCCCTCGGCGCGGCGGCGCGGCTCCCCCGCCCGGTCTCCCTCCCCCCCGCGGCGGCCCCGCCCGCGCGGCCTCCCCGGCGCGGCGGCTCCCGCCCGCTCGGCCTCCCCGCGGCGGCCCCGCCCGCTCGGCCCCTCCCCTGCCCGGTGCGGCGATCCCGCCCCCGCCTCTCCCCGCGGCGGCCCCGCCCGTCCCCGCTCCTGCCCGGCGCGGCGACCCCGTTCCCGCCCCTGCCCGCTCGCCCGCGGTGGCGCTCGGCCCCCTGCCCGCTCGCCCGCGGTGGCGCTCGGCCCCCGCTCGGCCCCTCCCCGTGGCGGCGCTCGGCGCCCGCCCTCGGCCTGCCCGCTCGGCCCCGGCCGGTTCAACCGCCCCCCTGGCCGGTTCAACCGCCCCGGCCCCAGCTCGCCCGCCCGTTCCCCCGTCCCGGCCTCGCCCGACCGTATCTTCGCTCGCCCGCGCTCGCGGTGATTATTCGTTAATTAGCGTGTTGCGTCGCGCGCTTCGCCGCGCGACGGATTTGTCTAAATTCAGATTCTATCTTGTGTTGCGTCGTGCGCTTCGTCGCGCGACGATCCATTTTTGTTTCAGGTTGTTTAAGGTGTAACGCCGCGTGTGTATTCACGCGACGTTCCACTTTGGACTCAGTTTAGTCGACGTATGCCGTTGTGCGCTTCGTCGCGCGACGTTTAACGTCTCCTCGTAACTAAGGTGAAGTGTCTCATTGCGTGCTCGGTCGCGCGACGAGTCGTTAACTTCTTAATTTGTTTTAGAGAGCTTTGTCGTGCGTTTCGCCACGCGACCATCTTTTTATTTATCTCCACCTGCTTATAATAATTAGACATGAAACATGACTTTACTTTACGCTAAACATAGTGTCTACATTAAATTTCCGTCCATT
The DNA here is from genome assembly GCF_902167145.1 of Zea mays. Classification (NCBI taxonomy): domain Eukaryota; kingdom Viridiplantae; phylum Streptophyta; class Magnoliopsida; order Poales; family Poaceae; genus Zea; species Zea mays. Next base: position 28,275 of record NW_023367019.1, on the reverse strand, counting down.
AAGCGAGTGGTTAATTTATAATCATGTAACGTTATCGTTTCTTGACTGTCTTTTCCTCTTTCTCTCTTAACCGTACTCGCGAGCCAGCATGGAACGTCTGTTTACTTATTGCATTCTATTGTATGGTGTACTGTTCTTTTGTATTAAATGTGTGGATGTGTGTATGTTTGCGCTCGTATAGAGAACGATCCGGTTGACGAGCCCGAGGAACCCGCAGGAGAAGCCTCTGAGCAGCAGTCGTTTGGTGGAGGCAAGTGTCCCTTGACCTATCTATGTCCTATTCATTATTTAATTCACCTCCCGCTTCACACATTTATGCCTAAGGATTGACTAGCTTTTGTTATCCATGTCCTTGTTCACCTATTCGGGTTGGATTATTACTGTTTAGCTTTTGCTATTGCTCAAACTCTAATCAATGAACATGATGAGATTATCTATGATACGCTGTTTTCCCTTCTTATGATGATGTTATACTTGTGGTCATCAAGGGGGCTCGAGCGGTTTCTCGAGTGCCTCTCCGTAAGGACCTGTTCTATGGATGACCGCCCGGGAAAACAGTGCAACCATGAGGGTGGAATGGGGTGCCCTTAGCTGAATAATTAGAGGATCCGGGGTGTAGTTCACTTAGCCGTCGTGCCGTCAATGGGGCTCGGTGTATGCGGCTCGCTCTGCCAAGTTTGGGTTCGCCCCTTGGGGAGGAGTGCGGTGCATTTAGGAAACCTAACGGGTGGCTACAGTCCCGGGGAATCTTTGTAAAGGCTACGTAGTGATGCCCTGCTGGGTCACCTTGGTAGTTATCAATGGAGAGTCATGATCTCCGGGCAGAATGGGAATCACGGCTTGTGGGTAAAGTGCACAACCTCTGCAGAGTGTTTGAAAAACTGATATATCAGCCGTGCTCACGGTTATGAGTGGCCAAGGGAGCTCCAATGATTAGTGGTACTTGATCAGAGATACTTTGGTACAGGTGGTTATGAGATTGATGGTTTTGGTTATGATTATGATGCTGGTAAGTGGTACTCTTTCCGTTTGGAAAGGAGTACGTTTGGGTTAATAACTTGGGTTAATGCTAAAACTTGGCTTTCTACTAGTAAGTAATAATCTGACCAACTAAAAGCAACTGCTTGACTTATCCCCACATAAAGCTAGTCCACTACAGCCAAACAGGATGCTTGCTGAGTATGTTGATGTGTACTCACCCTTGCTCTACACACCAAACCCCCCCATCCCCAGGTTGTCAGCATTGCAACCACTGCTCAGGCGAAGATGAAGCTGTGGAAGGAGACTTCCAGGAGTTCCAAGATTACGACGAGTTCTAGGTGTGGGTTAGCGGCAACCCCCAGTCGGCTGCCTGTGAAGGCCGCGGTTATCTACGTTTCTTTTCCGCACTTTGATTTATTGTAAGAACTATATGGACGTCTCAGACGTATAATGTAATCGACTATTTCCCTTATTAATACTATTTTGAGAACTGTGTGATGATGTCCATGTTATGTAACTGCTGTGTACGTGAATAACTGATCCTGGCACGTACATGGTTCGCATTCGGTTTGCCTTCTAAAACCGGGTGTGACATAAGTGGTATCAAAGCCGTGCTGACTGTAGGACCGCTAACCTAGAGTAGAATGGTCGTTCTAAGGACTATAGACCTCTGTCTCTGCCTTGACTTTGATATCCCTTCAAAAGTTGGTCATACCGACCAAACCTATGTTCTACTATATATTATACCTTGCTGAAAATCATGTTTTATTCTAATCCTTCATTTACTTATGATTCATTATTTGCTGGTCATATTAATTCTGTTCTCACCCTTTTGCTTGCGATGTCTTTTGTAGATGGCTCGACTTAGACACACTGCACGAAAGTCAGTCATCCCCTTCTTACCCTCCCGCCTTGCTGAGCGTCCGCTTCGCCGTCCCGTGGCCGGACAGTCCAGCCACTTGGAGAGACTACACCACCGCCTACGTGAGGAGCAGGAGCGTCGACGACAGGAGCAGCAGAGCTCTTCCTTCTCGCTCCACCATGAGATAGAGTCTGTGAGGAGCTGCTCCCCTGTGCTTCCTCTGGAGCCGCCCCCTGCACCACCACTAGGCGCCCCAGCTTCTGGAGTAGCTGCTGGAGGAGACCTAGACGACGGAGGTGGCGACGACAGCTCGAGCCACGACACCGACTTCTCTGCTAACCCTGAGCCGGAAGGATGGGTTGCTCGACCCATCACTCGCGACGCTGCTCGCGGGTGTCACTTCCACGATGCGCTCGACACCCTGCTACGTCGGGCATTTAACCGGCATACTTGGTCCGTCGAGTATCGCTGTATGGTCTACCAGCACAGTCGCGGGGTCTACCCGGACCGCTGGGAGGCAACTTGCTTGGTGCGCTGCCCGGAGAACAGTCTCCAGGGTGCGGAGGCCTGCTCAGAGCACTATTCTATCTCTGAGCGGGACTCAGCTGAGGCAGCCATGCAAGATGCTGCACGGCGTGCGCTTTCGCACTACTGCTCGGTTTTCGGTGGGGCAGCTGACGATCTTGACCTGAAGTATTACCCCCGCCGTCCATCTGGCAGCACAGGAGGCGTGATTGTCTCACCTGTCGGTGAGGGCAATCCTAGGTTGAGCAGCACAGTCAACCTAGCCGCCGTGCTAAACACGGAGCTGGACCATGCATTAGATGAGCTGAGTAGGGCTCGTGCTGAGATCGCCCTGCTGCGGGCTGAGCGTGCGGAACGTCGTCACCTGGACAGTGGTTCCCCCGCTCCCGTTGGGACTCAGCACCCGTACCGCTCACCTCTGCGTGGACACCAGTCTTATGGCAATCCCGCCTGCAAGACCAAGATAACTCTAGAACCATAGCTCGTTAGAGTTGGATCTTGTAATTAATACGAAATGTATACATAGAAGCTTCAGTCTTAGCATTAGTCTCAGTCTTAGTTAGTTTTAGTTAGACAGGGTAGTTTGCTATATCCTGTGCATCTATGTTTGTCATGACGAATTATGGTTGATTTGGATCTTTGTAATGATTGTCACCAGAGTGTGGGTACCCCCTGCATTTTGGTTTATCTGTTATGTTAATGGAGTTAGTTATATAGTTGGGAAACCCCTTTTATTCCACTTTCCTTTCTATCTGAGAAGCTGTGTGGTCTGTGTTGGAGATCAGTGAAGATGCTCATCTGTTCAGTGCTGTTGAGGAATTCTATTCTCTTTCCTTATGCTGCAAGATTTGCCAGATCAGTTCTGATGTGTGGCTGCATTCTGCAGATGTCAGAGAACAGGCGTAGAGGAGGAAGGCGTGCTCAGCAGGAGCGAGCCGCTCAACAGGAGGAGGTGCCCCAGCAGCAGCACCTGCCGCCCCCGCCCCCGATGTCCATCGAGCAGATGTTTCTGATGCAGACTCAGGCAGTTCAAGCCATCGTTCAGACTTTGGCCGCCATTCAGCAGCAGCAGCAACAGCAGCAGGCCCCACCTCAGCCTCAGATGCCTCAGATGCCCAGAGACAAGCGTGCTGAATTCATGAGAGGTCATCCACCAACGTTCGCTCATTCTTCTGACCCCATGGATGCTGAAGATTGGCTGCGCACTGTGGAGCGGGAGTTGCATACCGCTCAGTGCGATGACAGGGAGAAAGTCCTGTATGGTCCCCGTCTGTTGAGAGGAGCAGCCCAGTCATGGTGGGAGTCTTACCTCGCCACCCATGCTCATCCTGACGCCATCACTTGGGAAGAGTTTAGAGGTAGCTTTCGTCAGTACCATGTTCCTGCAGGTCTGATGACAGTGAAGAAGGAGGAGTTCCTGGCCCTCAAGCAAGGGCCATTGTCTGTCAGTGAGTACCGGGACAAGTTTCTGCAATTGTCTCGCTATGCTCCTGAAGATGTTAACACTGACGCCAAGCGGCAGTACCGTTTCCTGAGAGTCTTGGTTGACCCTCTGCAGTATCAGCTGATGAATCACACATTTCCGACATTCCAGCACCTGATTGACAGAGCAATCATGACGGAGAGAAAGCGCAAGGAGATGGAAGATCGTAAGCGCAAGATCAGTGGACCCCAGCCTGGAAGCAGTAGTCGTCCTCGTTTCTCAGGCAATCAGCCTCAGCAGTTCAGGCAGAACCAGCGTCCACCTCAGCAGCATCAGCAGTTTCAAAGACAGTATCCTCAGCATCAGTACCAGAACCGTTAGAGCCATCAGTCAGGAGGTCAGTTTCAAAGGCAGAATCAGCAGGCACCTCGTCTTCCTGCCCCAGCAAATCAGCAGAACAATCAGGCAGCACCAGCTCAAGTTGGAAACAGAGCGTGTTTCCACTGTGGAGAGCAAGGCCACTGGGTGACGCAATGTCCGAAGAAGGCAGCCCAGCAGCAGTCAGGCCCCAATGCCCCAGCAAAGCAGAATGTGCCTCAGCCTGGAGCAGGCAATCGCTCTCAGCCACGCTATAATCATGGAAGGTTGAACCACTTGGAAGCTGAAGCAGTTCAGGAGACCCCCGGCATGATAGTAGGTATGTTCCCAGTCGACTCCCATATTGCAGAAGTGTTATTTGATACTGGAGCAACACATTCTTTCATTACTGCATCATGGGTAGAAGCACATAATCTTCCAATTACTACCATGTCAACCCCCATTCAAATTGACTCAGCCGGTGGTAGAATTCGAGCCGATAGCATTTGTTTGAATATAAGTGTGGAAATAAGGGGGATAGCGTTTCCCGCCAACCTTATAGTAATGGGTACTCAGGGAATAGATGTCATCCTAGGGATGAATTGGCTAGATAAGTATCAGGCAGTTATCAGTTGTGATAAAAGGACCATCAAGTTGGTGTCCCCACTAGGAGAGGAAGTGGTGACCGAGTTAGTCCCGCCTGAGCCAAAGAAAGGAAGTTGTTATCGGATAGCTGTTGATAGCAGTGGAGCAGACCCAATTGAGAGTATCAAGGTTGTGTCTGAGTTCCCGGATGTGTTTCCAAAGGACTTACCGGGTATGCCACCAGAGCGGAAAGTTGAGTTTGCTATAGAGCTTCTTCCTGGAACCGCCCCTATCTTCAAGAGAGCTTACAGAATATCTGGACCAGAGTTGGATGAGCTTAAGAAGCAAATTGATGAGTTGTCAGAGAAAGGTTACATCCGGCCAAGCACCTCGCCTTGGGCCGCCCCTGTCCTATTTGTGGAGAAGAAAGATGGCACCAAGAGGATGTGTATTGATTATCGAGCTTTGAATGAGGTCACGATCAAGAACAAGTATCCCTTGCCCAGAATAGAAGATCTGTTCGACCAGTTGAGAGGAGCCAGTGTGTTCTCCAAGATTGATCTGAGGTCAGGTTATCATCAGCTCAGGATCCGACCTTCGGACATTCCGAAGACGGCATTCATTTCCAAGTATGGTTTGTATGAGTTCACTGTGATGTCTTTTGGTTTGACCAATGCGCCAGCATTCTTCATGAACTTGATGAACAGTGTATTCATGGACTACCTTGATAAGTTTGTGGTGGTATTCATTGATGACATTCTGGTTTATTCTCAAAGCGAAGAAGAGCACGCAGATCATTTGAGGATGGTATTGCAGAAATTGCGAGAGCACCAGTTGTATGCAAAGTTGAGCAAGTGTGAGTTCTGGATCAGTGAAGTCCTGTTCTTGGGTCACATAATCAACAAGGAAGGATTGGCTGTGGATCCGAAGAAAGTGGCAGACATTTTGAACTGGAAAGCGCCAACAGATGCTAGAGGAATCAAGAGTTTCATTGGAATGGCCGGATATTATCGGCGATTCATTGAAGGGTTTTCGAAGATTGTGAAACCAATGACAGCGTTGCTAGGCAACAAAGTTGAGTTCAAGTGGACCCAGAAATGCCAAGAGGCCTTTGAAGCGCTGAAAGAGAAGCTGACTACAGCGCCTGTCCTAGTCTTGCCTGATATGCACAAGCCCTTCTCGGTGTATTGCGATGCTTGTTACACAGGTTTGGGATGTGTGTTGATGCAAGAGGGAAGAGTTGTGGCTTACTCGTCCCGACAGTTGAAGGTTCATGAGAAAAATTACCCAATCCATGATCTAGTGTTGGCAGCAGTGGTTCATGCGCTGAAGTCATGGAGGCACTATTTGTATGGACAGAAATGCGATGTTTACACAGATCACAAGAGTCTGAAGTACATATTCACTCAGTCAGAGTTGAGCATGAGGCAACGAAGATGGTTAGAGTTGATCAAAGATTATGAGTTGGAGATTCATTACCATCCATGCAAAGCAAACGTAGTGGCAGATGCTTTGAGCAGAAAGAGTCAAGTCAATCTGATGGTCGCTCGTCCGATGCCTTATGAGTTGGCCAAGGAGTTCGACAGGTTGAGTCTCGGATTTCTGAATAATTCGCGAGGAGTTACAGTTGAGTTGGAACCTACCTTGGAGCGCGAAATCAAAGAAGCGCAGAAGAATGATGAGAAAATCAGTGAGATCCGGCGACTGATCCTAGATAGCAAAGGCAAAGATTTTCGAGAAGATGCAGAAGGCGTGATATGGTTCAAAGACCGCTTGTGTGTTCCCAATGTCCAGTCCATTCGGGAGTTGATTCTTAAGGAAGCTCATGAGACAGCTTATTCGATTCACCCTGGCAGTGAGAAGATGTATCAGGATCTGAGGAAGAAATTCTGGTGGTACGGAATGAAGAGGGAAATCAGAGCATGTGGCTATGTGCGATAGTTGCCGAAGAATTAAGGCAGAGCACCAGAGACCTGCTGGATTGTTGCAACCGTTGCAGATCCCTCAGTGGAAATGGGATGAAATTGGTATGGATTTCATAGTCGGATTGCCTCGCACTCGAGCCGGCTACGATTCCATCTGGGTAGTAGTGGACCGCTTGACCAAGTCAGCCCACTTCATACCTGTCAAGACCAACTACAGCAGTGCAGTATTGGCAGAATTGTATATGTCTCGGATCGTTTGTCTTCATGGTGTGCCAAAGAAGATAGTGTCAGATAGAGGAACGCAGTTCACCTCTCATTTCTGGCAGCAGTTGCATGAAGCTTTGGGCACGCATCTGAATTTCAGTTCAGCTTATCATCCGCAGACAGATGGCCAGACCGAAAGGACCAATCAAATTCTTGAAGATATGTTGAGAGCCTGTGCGTTGCAAGATCAGTCCGGATGGGATAAGAGATTGCCTTATGCAGAGTTTTCCTATAACAACAGTTACCAGGCCAGTTTGAAGATGTCACCATTTCAGGCGCTCTATGGAAGGAGTTGTAGAACTCCATTGCAATGGGATCAGCCTGGAGAAAAGCAAGTGTTTGGGCCAGACATTTTGCTTGAAGCCGAAGAGAACATCAAGATGGTTCGAGAGAATCTGAAGATAGCGCAATCGAGGCAGCGAAGCTATGCAGACACAAGAAGAAGAGAGCTGAGTTTCGAAGTCGGAGACCTTGTCTATCTGAAAGTGTCACCGATCAGAGGAGTCAGAAGATTCGGAGTGAAAGGCAAGCTAGCACCCCGCTACATTGGTCCGTATCAGATTCTTGCAAGACGTGGAGAAGTGGCCTATCAGCTCAGTTTGCCCGAGAATTTGTCTGCTGTGCATGATGTCTTTCATGTGTCTCAGTTGAAGAAGTGCTTGCGTGTACCAGAAGAGCAGTTGCCAGTGGAAGGTCTTGAAGTCCAGGAGGACTTGACCTACGTTGAGAAGCCAGTGCAAATCCTTGAGGTTGCAGACCGAGTCACCCGAAGGAAGACCATCAGAATGTGCAAAGTCAAATGGGATCATCACTCTGAGGAAGAAGCAACCTGGGAGCGTGAAGATGATCTGATGGCTAAATACCCTGAGCTCTTTGCTAGCCAACCCTGAATCTCGAGGGCGAGATTCTTTTAAGGGGGATAGGTTTGTAACGCCCTGAATTTGGGGGTAGAATTTTTTCTTCTTTTCTCTCACCAAATTCGGGCGTTACTCTCTTTTCTCTTTCCTCTTTTGCTCCTTCCTCCCAATTTCAAACCAGTATAGCGGCAGGTGTCCGTGTCATGTATAAACCAAAACCTAAGTGTCATGGGTGTTGCATCATGCCGAAGCACATTTCTTTGTCTGATGTTGAATGTTCGTCTCGTTCCGTTCCGGATTTCGGTTCGCGATTTAATTCCGTTTAGTGGTCGCGCTCATCGTGGGTTCTCGATCCACGAAGTGGCCCGGCCCAACCTAGCCCAGCCCAGCCGGCCCGGCCCGCCCCGGCCTGCGCGCCCCTGGCGCCCAAAACCCCCCCCCATGCGCCCCCCTTCTCTCTCTCTCTCTCATTTGGATCTCCCGCGCAACAACCTCTCCTCTCCCTCTTCCACCTCTCTCTCCCCGTGGTGCCCTAGGATTTGGAGACGGCGATCACCGGATTTTGGACCCCGAGGTGAGCTCCCCTCCCCTCCCCTTCTCCTCTCTCTCCCTCTCCCCCCTCTTCTTCCCCACACGCGCCCTCCCTCTCCCCCTGCCCGCGCGCGACCCCGTCCCTGACCCCGACCCCGGCGGCGCGGCGCCCGCTCGGCCCCTCCCCGCGCGCTCCCCGGCCCGCGGCGGCGCGGCTCCCGCTCGGCCCTCGGCGCGGCGACGCGGCCCCCGCCCGGCCCCTCGGCGCGGCGGCGCGGCTCCCCCGCCCGGTCTCCCTCCCCCCCGCGGCGGCCCCGCCCGCTCGGCCTCCCCGGCACGGCGGCTCCCGCCCGCTCGGCCTCCCCGCGTCGGCCCCGCCCGCTCGGCCCCTCCCCTGCCCGGCGCGGCGATCCCGCCCCCGCCTCTCCCCGCGGCGGCCCCGCCCGTCCCCGCTCCTGCCCGGCGCGGCGACCCCGTTCCCGCCCCTGCCCGCTCGCCCGCGGTGGCGCTCGGCCCCCTGCCCGCTCGCCCGCGGTGGCGCTCGGCCCCCGCTCGGCCCCTCCCCGCGGCGGCGCTCGGCGCCCGCCCTCGGCCTGCCCGCTCGGCCCCGGCCGGTTCAACCGCCCCCCTGGCCGGTTCAACCGCCCCGGCCCCAGCTCGCCCGCCCGTTCCCCCGTCCCGGCCTCGCCCGACCGTATCTTCGCTCGCCCGCGCTCGCGGTGATTATTCGTTAATTAGCGTGTTGCGTCGCGCGCTTCGCCGCGCGACGGATTTGTCTAAATTCAGATTCTATCTTGTGTTGCGTCGTGCGCTTCGTCGCGCGACGATCCATTTTTGTTTCAGGTTGTTTAAGGTGTAACGCCGCGTGTGTATTCACGCGACGTTCCACTTTGGACTTAGTTTAGTCGACGTATGCCGTCGTGCGCTTCGTCGCGCGACGTTTAACGTCTCCTCGTAACTAAGGTGAAGTGTCTCGTTGCGTGCTCGGTCGCGCGACGAGTCGTTAATTTCTTAATTTGTTTTAGAGAGCTTTGTCGCGCGTTTCGCCGCGCGACCATCTTTTTATTTATCTCCACCTGCTTATAATAATTAGACATGAAACATGACTTTACTTTACGCTAAACATAGTGTCTACATTAAATTTCCGTCCATTAAGCGAGTGGTTAATTTATAATCATGTAACGTTATCGTTTCTCGACTGTCTTTTCCTCTTTCTCTCTTAACCGTACTCGCGAGCCTGCGTGGAACGTCTGTTTACTTATTGCATTCTATTGTATGGTGTACTGTTCTTTTGTATTAAATGTGTGGATGTGTGTATGTTTGCGCTCGTATAGAGAACGATCCGGTTGACGAGCCCGAGGAACCCGCAGGAGAAGCCCCTGAGCAGTAGTCGTTTGGTGGAGGCAAGTGTCCCTTGACCTATCTATGTCCTATTCATTATTTAATTCACCTCCCGCTTCACACATTTATGCCTAAGGATTGACTAGCTTTTGTTATCCATGTCCTTGTTCACCTATTCGGGTTGGATTATTACTGTTTAGCTTTATGCTATTGCTCAAACTCTAATCAATGAACATGATGAGATTATCTATGATACGCTGTTTTCCCTTCTTATGATGATGTTATACTTGTGGTCATCAAGGGGGCTCGAGCGGTTTCTCGAGTGCCTCTCCGTAAGGACCTGTTCTATGGATGACCGCCCGGGAAAACAGTGCAACCATGAGGGTGGAATGGGGTGCCCTTAGCTGAATAATTAGAGGATCCGGGGTGTAGTTCACTTAGCCGTCGTGCCGTCAATGGGGCTCGGTGTATGCGGCTCGCTCTGCCAAGTTTGGGTTCGCCCCTTGGGGAGGAGTGCGGTGCATTTAGGAAACCTAACGGGTGGCTACAGTCCTGGGGAATCTTTGTAAAGGCTACGTAGTGATGCCCTGCTGGGTCACCTTGGTAGTGATCAATGGAGAGTCATGATCTCCGGGCAGAATGGGAATCACGGCTTGTGGGTAAAGTGCACAACCTCTGCAGAGTGTTTGAAAAACTGATATATCAGCCGTGCTCACGGTTATGAGCGGCCAAGGGAGCTCCAATGATTAGTGGTACTTGATCAGAGATACTTTGGTACAGGTGGTTATGAGATTGATGGTTTTGGTTATGATTATGATGCTGGTAAGTGGTACTCTTTCCGTTTGGAAAGGAGTACGTTTGGGTTAATAACTTGGGTTAATGCTAAAACTTGGCTTTCTACTAGTAAGTAATAATCTGACCAACTAAAAGCAACTGCTTGACTTATCCCCACATAAAGCTAGTCCACTACAGCCAAACAGGATGCTTGCTGAGTATGTTGATGTGTACTCACCCTTGCTCTACACACCAAACCCCCCCATCCCCAGGTTGTCAGCATTGCAACCACTGCTCAGGCGAAGATGAAGCTGTGGAAGGAGACTTCCAGAAGTTCCAAGATTACGACGAGTTCTAGGTGTGGGTTAGCGGCAACCCCCAGTCGGCTGCCTGTGAAGGCCGCGGTTATCTACGTTTCTTTTCCGCACTTTGATTTATTGTAAGAACTATATGGACGTCTCAGACGTATAATGTAATCGACTATTTCCCTTATTAATACTATTTTGAGCACTGTGTGATGATGTCCATGTTATGTAACTGCTGTGTACGTGAATAACTGATCCTGGCACGTACATGGTTCGCATTCGGTTTGCCTTCTAAAACCGGGTGTGACATTGATCATCGACCAGAGGCTCATACACCTCACCCCACATATGTTTCCTTGCCATAGATCACATTCTTGGATTTCTGGTGGAGACCATTTCTTGGTCAAAAATCCGTACGTGTTAGCCTTTGGTATTTTTGAAAATGGTCATTCATGGCTATTTTCGACAAAAATGGGGGTTGTGTGGCCATTGATCATCGACTAGAGGCTCATACACCTCACCCCACATATGTTTCCTTGCCATAGATCACATTCTTGGATTTCTGGTGGAGACCATTTCTTGGTCAAAAATTCGTAGGTGTTAGCCTTCGGTATTATTGTAAATGGTCATTCATGGCTATTTTCGACAAAAATGGGGGTTGTGTGGCCATTGATCATCGACCAGAGGCTCATACACCTCACCCCACATATGTTTCCTTGCCATAGATCACATTGTTGGATTTCTGGTGGAGACCATTTCTTGGTCAAAAATCCGTAGGTCTTAGCCTCTAGTATTATTGAAAATGGTCTCTCATGGCTATTTTCATAAAAATTGGGGGTTGTGTGGCCATTGAACATCGACCAGAGGCTCGTACACCTCACCCCACATATGTTTCCTTGCCATAGATCACATTCTTGGATTTCTGGTGGAGATCATTTCTTGGTCAAAAATCCGTAGGTGTTAGCCTTCGATATTATTGAAAATGGTCGTTCATGGCTATTTTCGACAAAAATGGGGGTTGTGTGGCCATTGATCATCGACCAGAGGCTCATACACCTCACCCCACATATGTTTCCTTGCCATAGATCACATTCTTGGATTTCTGGTGGAGACCATTTCTTGGTCAAAAATCCGTAGGTCTTAGCCTCTAATATTATTGAAAATGGTCGCTCATGGCTATTTTCATAAAAAAATGGGGGTTGTGTGGCCATTTATCATCGACTAGAGGCTCATAAATCTCACCCCACATATGTTTCCTTGCCATAGATCACATTCTTGGATTTTTGGTGGAGACCATTTCTTGGTCAAAAACTCGTACGTGTTAGCCTTCGGTATTATTGAAAATGGTCGTTCATGGCTATTTTCGGCAAAATGGGGGTTCTGTGGCCATTGATCATCGACCAGAGGCTCGTACACCTCACCCCACATATGTTTCCTTGCCATAGATCACATTCTTGGATTTCTGGTGGAGACCATTTCTTGGTCAAAAATCCGAAGGTGTTAGCCTTCGGTATTATTGAAAATGGTCGTTCATGGCTATTTTCGACAAAAATGGGGGTTGTGTGGCCATTGATCATCGACCAGACGCTCATACACCTCACCCCACATATGTTTCCTTGCCATAGATCACATTCTTGGATTTCTGGTGGAGACCTTTTCTTGGTCCAAAATCCGTAGGTGTTAGCCTATAGTATTATTGAAAATGGTCGCTCATGGCTATTTTCAAGGTCACTCATGGCTATTTTCATAAAAAATGGGGGTTGTGTGGCCATTTATCATCTACTAGAGGCTCATACACCTCACCCCACATATGTTTCCTTGCCATAGATTACATTCTTGGATTTCTGGTGGAAACCATTTCTTGGTTAAAAACTCGTACGTGTTAGCCTTCGGTATTATTGAAAATGGTCATTCATGGCTATTTTCGGCAAAATGGGGGTTGTGTGGCCATTGATCGTCGACCAGAGGCTCATACACCTCACCCCACATATGTTTCCTTGTCGTAGATCACATTCTTGGATTTCTGGTGGAGACCATTTCTTGGTCAAAAATCCGTAGGTGTTAGCCTTCGATATTATTGAAAATGGTCGTTCATGGCTATTTTCGACAAAAATGGGGGTTGTGTGACCATTGATCATCGACCATAGGCTCATACACCTCACCCCACATATGTTTCCTTGCCATAGATCACATTCTTGGATTTCTGGTGGAGACCATTTCTTGGTCAAAAATCCGTAGGTGTTAGCCTTCGGTATTATTGTAAATGGTCATTCATGGCTATTTTCGACAAAAATGGGGGTTGTCTGGCCATTGATCATCGACGAGAGGCTCATACACCTCACCCCACATATGTTTCCTTGCCATAGATCACATTCTTGGATTTCTGGTGGAGACCATTTCTTGGTCAAAAATCCGTAGGTCTTAGCCTCTAGTATTATTGAAAATGGTCGCTCATGGCTATTTTCATAAAAAATGGGGGTTGTGTGGCCATTGATCATCGACCAAGCCATGAACGACCATTTTCAAAAATACCAAAGGCTAACACGTACGGATTTTTGACCAAGAAATGGTCTCCACCAGAAATCCAAGAATGTGATCTATGGCAAGGAAACATATTTGGGGTGAGGTTTATGAACCTCTAGTCGATGAAAATGGCCACACAACCCCCATTTTTTATGAAAATAGCCATGAGCGACCTTGAAAATAGCCATGAGCGACCATTTTCAATAATACTAGAGGCTAACACCTACGGATTTTAGACCAAGAAATGGTCTCCACCAGAAATCCAAGAATGTGATCTATCGCAAGGAAACATATGTGGGGTGAGGTGTATGAGCGTCTGGTCGATGATCAATGGCCACACAACCCCCATTTTTGTCGAAAATAGCCATGAACGACCATTTTCAATAATACCGAAGGCTAACACCTACAGATTTTTGACCAAGAAATGGTCCCCAACAGAAATCCAAGAATGTGATCTATGGCAAGGAAACAAATGTGGGGTGAGGTGTATGAGCCTCTGGTCGATGATCAATGGCCACACAACCCCCATTTTTGTCGAAAATAGCCATGAACGACCATTTCAATAATATCGAAGGCTAACACCTACGGATTTTTGACCAAGAAATGGTCTCCACCAGAAATCCAAGAATGTGATCTACGACAAGGAAACATATGTGGGGTGAGGTGTATGAGCCTCTGGTCAACGATCAATGGCCACAGAACCCCCATTTTGCCGAAAATAGCCATGAGCGACCATTTTCAATAATATTAGAGGCTAAGACCTACGGATTTTTGACCAAGAAATGGTCTCCACCAGAAAACCAAGAATGTGATCTATGGCGAGGAAACATATGTGGGGTGAGGTGTATGAGCCTCTGGTCGATGATCAATGGCCACACAACCCCCATATTTGTCGAAAATAGCCATGAACGACCATTTTCAATAATACCGAAGCCTAACACCTACGGATTTTTGACCAAGAAATGGTCTCCACCAGAAATCAAAGAATGTGATCTATGGCAAGGAAACATATGTGGGGTGAGGTGTACGAGCCTCTGGTCGATGATCAATGGCCACAGAACCCCCATTTTGCCGAAAATAGCCATGAACGACCATTTTCAATAATACCGAAGGCTAACACCTACGGATTTTTGACCAAGAAATGGTCTCCACCAGAAATCAAAGAATGTGATCTATGGCAAGGAAACATATGTGGGGTGAGGTGTACGAGCCTCTGGTCGATGATCAATGGCCACAGAACCCCCATTTTGCCGAAAATAGCCATGAACGACCATTTTCAATAATACCGAAGGCTAACACGTACGAGTTTTTGACCAAGAAATGGTCTCCACCAGAAATCCAAGAATGTGATCTATGGCAAGGAAACATATGTGGGGTGAGGTGTATGAGCCTCTGGTCGATGATCAATGGCCACACAACCCCCATTTTTGTCGAAAATAGCCATGAACGACCATTTTCAATAATATCGAAGGCTAACACCTACGGTTTTTTGACCAAGAAATGGTCTCCACCAGAAATCCAAGAATGTGATCTACGACAAGGAAACATATGTGGGGTGAGGTGTATGAGCCTCTGGTAGACGATCAATGGCCACACAACCCCCATTTTGCCGAAAATAGCCATGAATGACCATTTTCAATAATACCGAAGGCTAACACGTACGCGTTTTTAACCAAGAAATGGTTTCCACCAGAAATCCAAGAATGTAATCTATGGCAAGGAAACATATGTGGGGTGAGGTTTATGAGCCTCTAGTCGATGATAAATGGCCACACAACCCCCATTTTTTAATGAAAATAGCCATGATCGACCTTGAAAATAGCCATGAGCGACCATTTTCAATAATACTAGAGGCTAACACCTACGGATTTTAGACCAAGAAATGGTCTCCACCAGAAATCCAAGAATGTGATCTATGGCAAGGAAACAAATGTGGGGTGAGGTGTATGAGCGTCTGGTCGATGATCAATGGCCACACAACCCCCATTTTTGTCGAAAATAGCCATGAACGACCATTTTCAATAATACCGAAGGCTAACACCTACGGATTTTTGACCAAGAAATGGTCTCCACCAGAAATCCAAGAATGTGATCTATGGCAAGGAAACATATGTGGGGTGAGGTGTATGAGCCTCTAGTCGATGATCAATGGCCACACAACCCCCATTTTTGTCGAAAATAGCCATGAATGACCATTTTCAAAAATACCAACGGCTAACACGTATGGATTTTTGACCAAGAAATGGTCTCCACCAGGAATCCAAGAATGTGATCTATGGCAAGGAAACATATGTGGGGTGAGGTGTATGATCCTCTGGTCGATGATCAATGGCCACACAACCCCCATTTTGCCGAAAATAGCCATGAACGACCATTTTCAATAATACCGAAGGCTAACACGTACGAGTTTTTAACCAAGAAATGGTCTCCACCAGAAATCCAAGAATGTGATCTATGGCAAGGAAACATATGTGGGGTGAGGTTTATGAGCCTCTAGGTGATGATAAATGGCCACACAACCCCCATTTTTTATGAAAATAGCCATGAGCGACCATTTTCAATAATACTAGAGGCTAAGACCTACGGATTTTAGACCAAGAAATGGTCTCCACCAGAAATCCAAGAATGTGATCTATGGCAAGGAAACATATGTGGGGTGAGGTGTATGAGCATCTGGTCGATGATCAATGGCCACACACCCCCATTTTTGTCGAAAATAGCCATGAACGACCATTTTCAATAATACTGAAGGCTAACACCTACGGATTTTTGACCAAGAAATGGTCTCCACCAGAAATCCAAGAATGTGATCTATGGCAAGGAAACATATGTGGGGTGAGGTGTATGAGCCTCTAGTCGATGATCAATGGCCACACAACCCCCATTTTTGTCGAAAATAGCCATGAACGACCATTTTCAATAATACCGAAGGCTAACACCTACGGATTTTTGACCAAGAAATGGTCTCCACCAGAAATCCAAGAATGTGATCTATGGCAAGGAAACATATGTGGGGTGAGGTGTATGAGCCTCTGGTCGATGATCAATGGCCACACAACCCCCATTTTGCCGAAAATAGCCATGAATGACCATTTTCAATAATACCGAAGGCTAACACGTACGAGTTTTTAACCAAGAAATGGTTTCCACCAGAAATCCAAGAATGTAATCTATGGCAAGGAAACATATGTGGGGTGAGGTTTATGAGCCTCTAGTCGATGATAAATGGCCACACAACCCCCATTTTTTATGAAAATAGCCATGAGCGACCTTGAAAATAGCCATGAGCGACCATTTTCAATAATACTAGAGGCTAACACCTACGGATTTTAGACCAAGAAATGGTCTCCACCAGAAATCCAAGAATGTGATCTATGGGAAGGAAACATATGTGGGGTGAGGTGTATGAGCTTCTGGTCGATGATCAATGGCCACACAACCCCCATTTTTGTCGAAAATAGCCATGAACGACCATTTTCAATAATACCGAAGGCTAACACCTACGGATTTTTGACCAAGAAATGTCTGCACCAGAAATCCAAGAATGTGATCTATGGCAAGGAAACATATGTGGGGTGAGGTGTATGAGCCTCTAGTCGATGATCAATGGCCACACAACCCCCATTTTTGTCGAAAATAGCCATGAATGACCATTTTCAAAAATACCAAAGGCTAACACGTACGGATTTTTAACCAAGAAATGGTCTCCACCAGAAATCCAAGAATGTGATCTATGGCAAGGAAACATATGTGGGGTGAGGTGTACGAGCCTCTGGTTGATGATCAATGGCCACAAAACCCCCATTTTGCCGAAAATAGCCATGAATGACCATTTTCAATAATATCGAAGGCTAACACGTACGAGTTTTTAACCAAGAAATGGTTTCCACCAGAAATCCAAGAATGTAATCTATGGCAAGGAAACATATGTGGGGTGAGGTTTATGAGCCTCTAGTAGATGATAAATGGCCACACAACCCCCATTTTTTATGAAAATAGCCATGAGCGACCTTGAAAATAGCCATGAGCGACCATTTTCAATAATACTAGAGGCTAACACCTACGGATTTTAGAACATGAAATGGTCTCCACCAGAAATCCAAGAATGTGATCTATGGCAAGGAAACATATGTGGGGTGAGGTGTATGAGCGTCTGGTCGATGATCAATGGCCACACAACCCCCATTTTTGTCGAAAATAGCCATGAACGACCATTTTCAATAATACCGAAGGCTAACACCTACGGATTTTTGACCAAGAAATGGTCTCCACCAGAAATCCAAGAATGTGATCTATGGCAAGGAAACATATGTGGGGTGAGGCGTATGAGCCTCTGGTCGACGATCAATGGCCACACAACCCTAATTTTTGTCGAAAATAGCCATGAACGACCATTTTCAATGACACTGAAGGCTAACACCTACGGATTTTTGACCAAGAAATGGTCTCCACCATAAATCCAAGAATGTGATCTATGGCAAGGAAACATATGTGTAGTGAGGTGTATGAGCCTCTGGTCGAAGATCAATGGCCACACAACCCCCATTTTTGTCGAAAATAGCCATGAATGACCATTTTCAAAAATACCAAAGGCTAACACGTACGGATTTTTGACCAAGAAATGGTCTCCACCAGAAATCCAAGAATGTGATCTATGGCAAGGAAACATATGTGGGGTGAGGTGTACGAGCCTCTGGTCGATAATGAATGGCCACACAACCCCCATTTTGCCGAAAATAGCCATGAACGACCATTTTCAATAATACCGAAGGCTAACACGTACGAGTTTTTAACCAAGAAATGGTCTCCACCAGAAATCCAAGAATGTGATCTATAGCAAGGAAACATATGTGGGGCGAGGTTTATGAGCCTCTAGTCGATGATAAATGGCCACACAACCCCCATTTTTTATGAAAATAGCCATGAGCGACCTTGAAAATAGCCATGAGCGACCATTTTCAATAATACTAGAGGCTAACACCTATGGATTTTAGACCAAGAAATGGTCTCCACCAGAAATCCAAGAATGTGATCTATGGCAAGGAAACATATGTGGGGTGAGGTGTATGAGCGTCTGGTCGATGATCAATGGCCACACAACCCCCATTTTTGTCGAAAATAGCCATGAACGACCATTTTCAATAATACCGAAGGCTAACACCTACGGATTTTTGACCAAGAAATGGTCTCCACCAGAAATCCAAGAATGTGATCTATGGCAAGGAAACATATGTGGGGTGAGGTGTATGAGCCTCTGGTCGATGATCAATGGCCACACAACCCCCATTTTTGTCGAAAATAGCCATGAACGACCATTTTCAATAATACCGAAGGCTAACACCTACGGATTTTTTGACCAAGAAATGGTCTCCACCAGAAATCCAAGAATGTGATCTATGGCAAGGAAACATATGTGGGGTGAGGTGTATGAGCCTCTGGTCGACGATCAATGGCCACACAACCCTAATTTTTGTCGAAAATAGCCATGAACGACCATTTTCAATGACACTGAAGGCTAACACCTATGGATTTTTGACCAAGAAATGGTCTCCACCATAAATCCAAGAATGTGATCTATGGCAAGGAAACATATGTGTAGTGAGGTGTATGAGCCTCTGGTCGAAGATCAATGGCCACACAACCCCCATTTTTGTCGAAAATAGCCATGAATGACCATTTTCAAAAATACCAAAGGCTAACACGTACGGATTTTTGACCAAGAAATGGTCTCCACCAGAAATCCAAGAATGTGATCTATGGCAAGGAAACATATGTGGGGTGAGGTGTACGAGCCTCTGGTCGATAATGAATGGCCATACAACCCCCATTTTGCCGAAAATAGCCATGAACGACCATTTTCAATAATACCGAAGGCTAACACGTACGAGTTTTTAACCAAGAAATGGTCTCCACCAGAAATCCAAGAATGTGATCTATAGCAAGGAAACATATGTGGGGCGAGGTTTATGAGCCTCTAGTCGATGATAAATGGCCACACAACCCCCATTTTTTATGAAAATAGCCATGAGCGACCTTGAAAATAGCCATGAGCGACCATTTTCAATAATACTAGAGGCTAACACCTATGGATTTTAGACCAAGAAATGGTCTCCACCAGAAATCCAAGAATGTGATCTATGGCAAGGAAACATATGTGGGGTGAGGTGTATGAGCGTCTGGTCGATGATCAATGGCCACACAACCCCCATTTTTGTCGAAAATAGCCATGAACGACCATTTTCAATAATACCGAAGGCTAACACCTACGGATTTTTGACCAAGAAATGGTCTCCACCAGAAATCCAAGAATGTGATCTATGGCAAGGAAACATATGTGGGGTGAGGTGTATGAGCCTCTGGTCGATGATCAATGGCCACACAACCCCCATTTTTGTCGAAAATAGCCATGAACGACCATTTTCAATAATACCGAAGGCTAACACCTACGGATTTTTTACCAAGAAATGGTCTCCACCAGAAATCCAAGAATGTGATCTATGGCAAGGAAACATATGTGGGGTGAGGTGTATGAGCGTCTGGTCGATGATCAATGGCCACACAACCCCCATTTTTGTCGAAAATAGCCATGAATGACCATTTACAATAATACCGAAGGCTAACACCTACGGATTTTTGACCAAGAAATGGTCTCCACCAGAAATCCAAAAATGTGATCTATGGAAAGGAAACATATGTGGGGTGAGGTGTACGAGCCTCTGGTCGATGATCAATGGACACAGAACCCCCATTTTGCCGTAAATAGCCATGAACGACCATTTTCAATAATACCGAAGGCTAACACGTACGAGTTTTTGACCAAGAAATGGTCTCCACCAAAAATCCAAGAATGTGATCTATGGCAAGGAAACATATGTGGGGTGAGGTGTATGAGCGTCTGGTCGATGATCAATGGCCACACAACCGCCATTTTTGTCGAAAATAGCCATGAATGACCATTTACAATAATACCGAAGGCCAACACCTACGGATTTTTGACCAAGAAATGGTCTCCACCAGAAATCCAAGAATGTGATCTATGGCAAGGAAACATATGTGGGGTGAGGTGTATGAGCCTCTGGTCGACGATCAATGGCCACACAACCCTAATTTTTGTCGAAAATAGCCATGAACGACCATTTTCAATGACACTGAAGGCTAACACCTACGGATTTTTGACCAAGAAATGGTCTCCACCATAAATCCAAGAATGTGATCTATGGCAAGGAAACATATGTGGGGTGAGGTGTATGAGCCTCTGGTCGATGATCAATGGCCACACAACCCCCATTTTTGTCGAAAATAGCCATGAATGACCATTTACAATAATACCGAAGGCTAACACCTACGGATTTTTGACCAAGAAATGGTCTCCACCAGAAATCCAAGAATGTGATCTATGGCAAGGAAACATATGTGGGGTGAGGTGTATGAGCCTATGGTCGATGATCAATGGCCACACAACCCCCATTTTTGTCGAAAATAGCCATGAACGACCATTTTCAATAATATCGAAGGCTAACACCTACGGATTTTTGACCAAGAAATGGTCTCCACCAGAAATCCAAGAATGTGATCTACGACAAGGAAACATATGTGGGGTGAGGTGTATGAGCCTCTGGTGGACGATCAATGGCCACACAACCCCCATTTTGCCGAAAATAGCCATGAATGACCATTTTCAATAATACCGAAGGCTAACACGTACGAGTTTTTAACCAAGAAATGGTTTCCACCAGAAATCCAAGAATGTAATCTATGGCAAGGAAACATATGTGGGGTGAGGTTTATGAGCCTCTAGTCGATGATAAATGGCCACACAACCCCCATTTTTTATGAAAATAGCCATGAGCGACCTTGAAAATAGCCATGAGCGACCATTTTCAATAATACTAGAGGCTAACACCTACGGATTTTAGACCAAGAAATGGTCTCCACCAGAAATCCAAGAATGTGATCTATGGCAAGGAAACATATGTGGGGTGAGGTGTATGAGCGTCTGGTCGATGATCAATGGCCACACAACCCCCATTTTTGTCGAAAATAGCCATGAACGACCATTTTCAATAATACCGAAGGCTAACACCTACGGATTTTTGACCAAGAAATGGTCTCCACCAGAAATCCAAGAATGTGATCTATGGCAAGGAAACATATGTGGGGTGAGGTGTATGAGCCTCTGGTCGACGATCAATGGCCACACAACCCTAATTTTTGTCGAAAATAGCCATGAACGACCATTTTCAATGACACTGAAGGCTAACACCTACGGATTTTTGACCAAGAAATGGTCTCCACCATAAATCCAAGAATGTGATCTATGGCAAGGAAACATATGTGTAGTGAGGTGTATGAGCCTCTGGTCGAAGATCAATGGCCACACAACCCCCATTTTTGTCGAAAATAGCCATGAATGACCATTTTCAAAAATACCAAAGGCTAACACGTACGGATTTTTGACCAAGAAATGGTCTCCACCAGAAATCCAAGAATGTGATCTATGGCAAGGAAACATATGTGGGGTGAGGTGTACGAGCCTCTGGTCGATGATCAATGGCCACACAACCCCCATTTTGCCGAAAATAGCCATGAACGACCATTATCAATAATACCGAAGGCTAACACGTACGAGTTTTTAACCAAGAAATGGTCTCCACCAGAAATCCAAGAATGTGATCTATGGCAAGGAAACATATGTGGGGTGAGGTTTATGAGCCTCTAGTCGATGATAAATGGCCACACAACCCCCATTTTTTATGAAAATAGCCATGAGCGACCTTGAAAATAGCCATGAGCGACCATTTTCAATAATACTAGAGGCTAACACCTACGGATTTTAGACCAAGAAATGGTCTCCACTAGAAATCCAAGAATGTGATCTATGGCAAGGAAACATATGTGGGGTGAGGTGTATGAGCGTCTGGTCGATGATCAATGGCCACACAACCCCCATTTTTGTCGAAAATAGCCATGAACGACCATTTTCAATAATACCGAAGGCTAACACCTACGGATTTTTGACCAAGAAATGGTCTCCACCAGAAATCCAAGAATGTGATCTATGGCAAGGAAACATATGTGGGGTGAGGTGTATGAGCCTCTGGTCGACGATCAATGGCCACACAACCCTAATTTTTGTCGAAAATAGCCATGAACGACCATTTTCAATGACACTGAAGGCTAACACCTACGGATTTTTGACCAAGAAATGGTCTCCACCATAAATCCAAGAATGTGATCTATGGCAAGGAAACATATGTGTAGTGAGGTGTATGAGCCCCTGGTCGAAGATCAATGGCCACACAACCCCCATTTTTGTCGAAAATAGCCATGAATGACCATTTTCAAAAATACCAAAGGCTAACACGTACGGATTTTTGACCAAGAAATGGTCTCCACCAGAAATCCAAGAATGTGATCTATGGCAAGGAAACATATGTGGGGTGAGGTGTACGAGCCTCTGGTCGATGATCAATGGCCACACAACCCCCATTTTGCCGAAAATAGCCATGAACGACCATTATCAATAATACCGAAGGCTAACACGTACGAGTTTTTAACCAAGAAATGGTCTCCACCAGAAATCCAAGAATGTGATCTATGGCAAGGAAACATATGTGGGGTGAGGTTTATGAGCCTCTAGTCGATGATAAATGGCCACACAACCCCCATTTTTTATGAAAATAGCCATGAGCGACCTTGAAAATAGCCATGAGCGACCATTTTCAATAATACTAGAGGCTAACACCTACGGATTTTAGACCAAGAAATGGTCTCCACCAGAAATCCAAGAATGTGATCTATGGCAAGGAAACATATGTGGGGTGAGGTGTATGAGCGTCTGGTCGATGATCAATGGCCACACAACCCCTATTTTTGTCGAAAATAGCCATGAACGACCATTTTCAATAATACCGAAGGCTAACACCTACGGATTTTTGACCAAGAAATGGTCTCCACCAGAAATCCAAGAATGTGATCTATGGCAAGGAAACATATGTGGGGTGAGGTGTATGAGCCTCTGGTCGACGATCAATGGCCACACAACCCTAATTTTTTGTCGAAAATAGCCATGAACGACCATTTTCAATGACACTGAAGGCTAACACCTACGGATTTTTGACCAAGAAATGGTCTCCACCATAAATCCAAGAATGTGATCTATGGCAAGGAAACATATGTGTAGTGAGGTGTATGAGCCTCTGGTCGAAGATCAATGGCCACACAACCCCCATTTTTGTCGAAAATAGCCATGAATGACCATTTTCAATAATACCAAAGGCTAACACATTCGGATTTTTGCCCAAGAAATGGCCTCCACCAGAAATCCAAGAATGTGATCTATGGCAAGGAAACATATGTGGGGTGTGGTGTACGAGCCTTTGGTCGATGATCAATGGCCACAAAACCCCCATTTTGCCGAAAATAGCCATGAATGACCATTTTCAATAATACCGAAGGCTAACACGTACGAGTTTTTGACCAAGAAATGGTCTCCACCAAAAATCCAAGAATGTGATCTATGGCAAGGAAACATATGAGGGGTGAGATTTATGAGCCTCTAGTCGATGATAAATGGCCACACAACCCCCATTTTTTATGAAAATAGCCATGAGCGACCATTTTCAATAATATTAGAGGCTAAGACCTACGGATTTTTGACCAAGAAATGGTCTCCACCAGAAATCTAAGAATGTGATCTATGGCAAGGAAACATATGTGGGGTGAGGTGTATGAGCCTCTGGTCGATGATCAATGGCCACACAACCCACATTGTTGTCGAAAATAGCCATGAATGACCATTTACAATAATACCGAAGGCTAACACCTACGGATTTTTGACCAAGAAATGGTCTCCACCAGAAATCCAAGAATGTGATCTATGGCAAGGAAACATATGTGGGGTGAGGTGTATGAGCCTCTGGTCGATGATCAATGGCCACACAACCCCCATTTTTGTCGAAAATGGCCATGAACGACCATTTTCAATAATATCGAATGCTAACACCTACGGATTTTTGACCAAGAAATGGTCTCCACCAGAAATCAAAGAATGTGATCTACGACAAGGAAACATATGTGGGGTGAGGTGTATGAGCCTCTGGTTGACGATCAATGGCCACACAACCCCCATTTTTCCGAAAATAGCCATGAATGACCATTTTCAATAATACCGAAGGCTAACACGTACGAGTTTTTAACCAAGAAATGGTTTCCACCAGAAATCCAAGAATGTAATCTATGGCAAGGAAACATATGTGGGGTGAGGTGTACGAGCCTCTGGTCGATGATCAATGGCCACACAACCCCCATTTTGCCGAAAATAGCCATGAACGACCATTTTCAATAATACCGAAGGCTAACACGTACGAGTTTTTGACCAAGAAATGGTCTCCACCAAAAATCCAAGAATGTGATTTATGGCAAGGAAACATATGTGGGGTGAGATTTATGAGCCTCTAGTCGATGATAAATGGCCACACAACCCCCATTTTTTTATGAAAATAGCCATGAGCGACCATTTTCAATAATATTAGAGGCTAAGACCTACGGATTTTTGACCAAGAAATGGTCTCCACCAGAAATCCAAGAATGTGATCTATGGCTAGGAAACATATGTGGGGTGAGGTGTATGAGCCTATGGTCGATGATCAATGGCCACACAACCCCCATTTTTGTCGAAAATAGCCATGAATGACCATTTACAATAATACCGAAGGCTAACACCTACAGATTTTTGACCAAGAAATGGTCTCCACCAGAAATCCAAGAATGTGATCTATGGCAAGGAAACATATGTGGGGTGAGGTGTATGAGCCTCTGGTCGATGATCAATGGCCACCCAACCCCCATTTTTGTCGAAAATAGCCATGAACGACCATTTTCAATAATATCGAAGGCTAACACCTACGGATTTTTGACCAAGAAATGGTCTCCACGAGAAATCCAAGAATGTGATCTACGACAAGGAAACATTTGTGGGGTGAGGTGTATGAGCCTCTGGTCGACGATCAATGGCCACACAACCCCCACTTTGCCGAAAATAGCCATGAATGACCATTTTCAATAATACCGAAGGCTAACACGTACGAGTTTTTAACAAAGAAATGGCTTCCACCAGAAATCCAAGAATGTAATCTATGGCAAGGAAACATATGTGGGGTGAGGTTTATGAGCCTCTAGTCGATGATAAATGGCCACACAACCCCCATTTTTTATGAAAATAGCCATGAGCGACCTTGAAAATAGCCATGAGCGACCATTTTCAATAATACTAGAGGCTAACACCTACGGATTTTAGACCAAGAAATGGTCTCCACCAAAAATCCAAGAATGTGATCTACGACAAGGAAACATATGTGGGGTGAGGTGAGGTGTATGAGCCTCTGGTCGACGATCAATGGCCACACAACCCCCATTTTGCCGAAAATAGCCATGAATGACCATTTTCAATAATACCGAAGTCTAACACGTACGAGTTTTTAACCAAGAAATGGTTTCCACCAGAAATCCAAGAATGTAATCTATGGCAAGGAAACATATGTGGGGTGAGGTGTACGAGCCTCTGGTCGATGATCAATGGCCACACAACCCCCATTTTGCCGAAAATAGCCATGAACGACCATTTTCAATAATACCGAAGGCTAACACGTACGAGTTTTTGACCAAGAAATGGTCTCCACCAAAAATCCAAGAATGTGATCTATGGCAAGGAAACATATGTGGGGTGAGATTTATGAGCCTCTAGTCGATGATAAATGGCCACACAACCCCCATTTTTTATGAAAATAGCCATGAGCGACCATTTTCAATAATATTAGAGGCTAAGACCTACGGATTTTTGACCAAGAAATGGTCTCCACCAGAAATCCAAGAATGTGATCTATGGCAAGGAAACATATGTGGGGTGAGGTGTATGAGCCTATGGTCGATGATCAATGGCCACACAACCCCCATTTTTGTCGAAAATAGCCATGAATGACCATTTACAATAATACCGAAGGCTAACACCTACAGATTTTTGACCAAGAAATGGTCTCCACCAGAAATCCAAGAATGTGATCTATGGCAAGGAAACATATGTGGGGTGAGGTGTATGAGCCTTCTGGTCGATGATCAATGGCCACACAACCCCCATTTTTGTCGAAAATAGCCATGAACGACCATTTTCAATAATATCGAAGGCTAACACCTACGGATTTTTGACCAAGAAATGGTCTCCACGAGAAATCCAAGAATGTGATCTATGACAAGGAAACATTTGTGGGGTGAGGTGTATGAGCCTCTGGTCGACGATCAATGGCCACACAACCCCCATTTTGCCGAAAATAGCCATGAATGACCATTTTCAATAATACCGAAGGCTAACACGTACGAGTTTTTAACCAAGAAATGGCTTCCACCAGAAATCCAAGAATGTAATCTATGGCAAGGAAACATATGTAGGGTGAGGTTTATGAGCCTCTAGTCGATGATAAATGGCCACACAACCCCCATTTTTTATGAAAATAGCCATGAGCGACCTTGAAAATAGCCATGAGCGACCATTTTCAATAATACTAGAGGCTAACACCTACGGATTTTAGACCAAGAAATGGTCTCCACCAGAAATCCAAGAATGTGATCTACGACAAGGAAACATATGTGGGGTGAGGTGTATGAGCCTCTGGTCGACGATCAATGGCCACACAACCCCCATTTTGCCGAAAATAGCCATGAATGACCATTTTCAATAATACTGAAGGCTAACACGTACGAGTTTTTAACAAAGAAATAGCTTCCACCAGAAATCCAAGAATGTAATCTATGGCAAGGAAACATATGTGGGGTGAGGTTTATGAGCCTCTAGTCGATGATAAATGGCCACACAACCCCCATTTTTTATGAAAATAGCCATGAGCGACCTTGAAAATAGCCATGAGCGACCATTTTCAATAATACTAGAGGCTAACACCTACGGATTTTAGACCAAGAAATGGTCTCCACCAGAAATCCAAGAATGTGATCTATGGCAAGGAAACATATGTGGGGTGAGGTGTATGAGCGTCTGGTCGATGATCAATGGACACACAACCCCCATTTTTGTCGAAAATAGCCATGAACGACCATTTTCAATAATACCGAAGGCTAACACCTACGGATTTTTGACCAAGAAATGGTCTCCACCAATAATCCAAGAATGTGATTTATGGCAAAGAAACATATGTGGGGTGAGGTGTATGAGCCTCTGGTCGACGATCAATGGCCACACAACCCTAATTTTTGTCGAAAATAGCCATGAACGACCATTTTCAATGACACTGAAGGCTAACACCTACGGATTTTTGACCAAGAAATGGTCTCCACCATAAATCCAAGAATGTGATCTATGGCAAGGAAACATATGTGTAGTGAGGTGTATGAGCCTCTGGTCGAAGATCAATGGCCACACAACCCCCATTTTTGTCGAAAATAGCCATGAATGACCATTTTCAAAAATACCAAAGGCTAACACGTACGGATTTTTGACCAAGAAATGGTCTCCACCAGAAATCCAAGAATGTGATCTATGGCAAGGAAACATATGTGGGGTGAGGTGTACGAGCCTCTGGTCGATGATCAATGGCCACACAACCCCCATTTTGCCGAAAATAGCCATGAACGACCATTTTCAATAATACCGAAGGCTAACACGTACGAGTTTTTAACCAAGAAATGGTCTCCACCAGAAATCCAAGAATGTGATCTATGGCAATGAAACATATGTGGGGTGAGGTTTATGAGCCTCTAGTCGATGATAAATGGCCACACAACCCCCATTTTTTATGAAAATAGCCATGAGCGACCTTGAAAATAGCCATGAGCGACCATTTTCAATAATACTAGAGGCTAACACCTACGGATTTTAGACCAAGAAATGGTCTCCACCAGAAATCCAAGAATGTGATCTATGGCAAGGAAACATATGTGGGGTGAGGTGTATGAGCGTCTGGTCGATGATCAATGGCCACACAACCCCCATTTTTGTCGAAAATAGCCATGAACG